>NC_057806.1:341238188-341538188 GCF_018294505.1 Triticum aestivum
GGTGTGGCCCATCGGCGGTGATGTCGCGTGCCACGGTGGTGCTCGACGCGGCGGTGCGGTCGTTGGCCGTGGGGCGGCGCCGTGGCGCTGGTGGCTGGCAGCGCCCGCCCAGCCCAGATCTGGGCCCATTTGGGCCCCATCTGGGTTTGGGTGGGCCGGTAGCTCGGTGTCCCACGGCGTCATTTCCTGGTGATGGCAAGGTGGCGGCGGTCTCGGGTGGTGCGGACTTTGTCGGTCGACGAGTTGCAGCATGCCGACAGGATTGTCCGGGTCCAAGTCGACCTGACCGGGCCGTCCAGGCCCGGCAAGTCCTCGTCGCCGCGTCCGGTCGGCTCCGCTGCGGTGGTGGAGGTTGTCCCCTCCCCCTGTCCGAGTTGTGCTCGCTCCCGTGGTCGGGGTCTCTTTGCCCGAGCTAGGCCTCGTGTTGGCAGCTCCAGTGAGGCGGCGGGGGTGTCCGGTAACCGTGGTGGCACAGACTGGTGGGCGGCTGTTGTGGTGGTGCATCTCGAAGTGCCTCGGGTGATGGTGGTGGTTGTGGATCGGGAGAAATCCTTGTCGGCTTGTCCGGCACCGACGCGGTGACGCTTGCCGGCGCCATTGGACCTTCCTGAGGGGCGTCGGATATATCCCTTCCCCACCATCCCTCGCGTACCGGAGAAACCCTAGAACTTGTTCGGGCAATGGCGGCGTCGTCGTCGCATTCCTTCTTAAAGGTGTTGCTTGGTGCGAGGCGCTTCGAGATGCTGGGAGCGCGATGGCACTTCGCCGGAGGGTGCAGCGGTTGTCGGTCTTCCTTTCGTCGTTGATCTGCCGGTGTTGGCATTCATTTCTCTTTCATTTTCTTTTGTTTTCTTTTGGGCTTATCTGTGCTGCGGCCCCAGCGTGCTGGATGTATCGAAGGTTTGCTTTATAATATAAAGCGGGGGGAAACCCTTTTCTCAAATATATTTCAAAACTTAGTTGGACTGTAATATTTGCATTTGAATATTTTCATTCATAGAAGATTTGATTTCCTAAAATTTTGAGGGCTATGGATATTTTTTTTATAAAAAATACAAGAGTGGACATTTGGGGGACATGTTGGACAAGCGGCTTCCGTATCATTGTCCACCAATGAGTCCGGACCAGTCCCCTGACAGATAAGGTCGGCATTCCAGATGCACTTATCCCCCTATCCTCCTTTCGTATGGCGGGGTGATATCCGGCGGCCAGTTAGGCCCCTCCCAATGCTCCACCTTGTACAGGTGCTAAGCCTTTCACGTAAGCAAAAATCTGATGTGACAAGTTATTTAAGAGGAGAGAGATGAGTGTGGTGACCCCAGAAAGAACCAATGCTAAGCGCGTAAACCTAGGCAAAACATTTAAAGGAAGAGAGTCCACCAATACATGAAGAGTTTTAGTTGCTAAATCATTAAATGAAACAAGCTTAGCAATCATAAACTAAGCACCTACGCATTGAGAAGTATAGTTGCTAAGCTATTTAATGTGCTTAGCACCTCATCTAAACACTCATGCATTTGCAGCCTTATCGAAACCATACGACCGTGCACCCTAACCATGAAAAGCTCCTCGGAACCACTAGTGCAGTGGCGGCTACCGCAGAAGAGGCAACTTGGAGCGCTGCTCTAGAAAAGGCGGGCATGACCATATCGTGTTGACCGTTATATAGCCACCGTGCATGCACGCACGAGCACAATCCCCACGAATTAACTAACGCACTCTCTTGATCAGTGTCAATTGACGTTGGAAACCAACAGAACAGCTAACTAACTACTCACAAGCTCGCAATCTCCTTTTGCTTCTTTATTATTACCCCATCACCTCCCACTGGAGTGCTGCGTCCACCATCCAGAGGAACTAAATTAACCGCCTCCATCGTGTTTTTTCAAAAGCTAAAGCGCAAGATGACACATCCTCCACAGGTTTAAGCACCAAGGGGAGAGGAGCATATGCGGTTGGCCGTTAGATGATACCCTGCATACCATGACCAGCACATATGATATCACGCACTAACCATTATTTGCAGTAGTATATATGGGTGTTAACTAAAGTTGAAACAACAGGAAGCTTACGGTCGTGTATATATATATATCGACATTCTTTAAGTACAAATCTGAACAGAAATAAGTTAAAAGGAACCGGAGAACCAGTAGAAGCTGTGATTTGTGCATGGCCAGTAGATTCTTGGAGAAAAAAGAGAGGGAAAGACCATACATATTTGCAGCCAGTGATGAGTGGATTACACAAGGGCATGCAGTTGCTGCCTGGATTCCATCAACACGGGGTGCTGCTCCCTCCATTTAACCATCACCTTGCGAAGTTAGCGGTTTAGGGGGTATCAATTATTTAGCAATATAAATAATCAGGCAGGGACAAGCGTGGTACAATTATATGCCCATTGGGAAGGCTATAAGGTAGCGCATTATTGCCTCCTAATCAGCATACCAAGTATTGCAGGTTTAGTGGGAGCTCCATACAGTTTTTGTGCATACTTGTTTTTTCGGGACAAAAGAAATCAGCATGACTTTTGCAGTAAGCAAAGAATACAAAAGAGGCCGGCCGGGCCGGTATACAGGTCAGTGTATCCCGTGATATAGAAATGAGCTAGCTGTTGCGAACTTTTTGGAGCCGTTTGGCTTGAACCTTTCCCCCTCTTTTGTTTTACTTCACATGTAAGATATGCTCGGATCTTGCCTGCCCACTTTGCAACAGGCTCCAAAGCAGCTTTTGGTCAAAAGAGAAAAGTAGACGGAAGTTAGTGGAGCACGGTAGTCAGTAGCATCTTCATAGTAAGTCTTACAGCGTTTCGTAAAGGCCATTGTTTAGATTAAGCAAAAAGGTCGAACTTTATTTTTGAGAAAACTTTCAATCTGTTCATTAACTGTCAAGGTAGTAAAATACATTAGAAGTAAAAATTAAATCTATGTCCACAGACCACCTAACGACGAATACAAGCACTAGAGCGAGTCGAAGTCGTGCCCATCATCGCCTCTCCCTCCTCGGAGCTGGAAAATCTTGTTGTAGTAGACAGTCAGAAAGTCATCGTGCTAAGGCCTCATAGGACCACCACATCAAAATAGCAACTGCCGCCGATGAAGAGAATTGTAGATCGAAAGGATCCAACCTGCAGACACACGGACGGAGATGAACAAAAACCGGATCCAAGCGAATCTAGCAAAGAAAAATGCCGAATTAATCCCAAAAGATCCGCTGAACACACACCTTCACACGCCCTCCGACAAAACTAGAAGCACTGCAGTGATGGAACTAGGCGGGGAGAATATTAATCCATCTTCAGGAAGCCGCCGCCGGCTTGTCTTCCTAAGCATGGCACAAACCCGAACAAAACTAAAAAAACCCACCTAAAACGAAGTCGTCCTGCCTCCATGGTCCTAGAACCACAAGAGACGAGGCGGACTAAAGGCGATACCGACGAGAGGCAGGGAAACCCTAGCTGAGTGTCTTTGGTTCGCACAAGTGAAGGGATACGAAAAAAGGTCAAACTTGAGAAAGAAATTAGAAAAAAATATGCTTAAAAATAGGTGGACACCTAAAATTATAAAGGTACTTCAAAATTATAATTTTGATCATATCGATTTTTAGATCTTACAAATATATTTTATACAAATAAAATGATCAAACTTGTATTTTTTTAAGCTTAGTGATCAAAACAGTGAAAGCGACTCTAACCGATTTCCTAAAACAACACGCCCTAGAAAAACTGTCAAAATAGAGAAATGGTGTGCTTCAGTACACCCTTATTTATATTAACATTGGAGATTAAAACATACCCCTTCACATGAAAGGCTATGATGGTCAACAAGTTAGTTAATTGATTGTCATACGTAACATTAATCTAACTTAGTAAAAAACTAAAAATATTTCATGTAGCATAGACTTTTTTTTTGCGGGAAAAACTTCCAATCTATTCATCTTTAATCAAGGTAGTACAATGAACACTAGAAATAATAAAGATTACATCCAGATCCATAGACCACCTAGCGACGACTATAAGCACTGAAGCGAGCCGAAGGCGCGCCGCTGTCATCGCCCCTCCCTCGCCGGAGCCGGGCAAACCTTCTTGCAGTAGACAGTCGGGAAGTCGTCGTGTTAAGGCCCCATAGAACCAACGCACCAGAACAGCAACCGCCGCGGATGAAGAGTGTAGATCAGAAGGAACCAACCTGAAGACACATGAACGAAAACAAACGACGAACAGATCCGAGCAAATCCACCAAAGACAGATCCGCCGAAGACACACCTCCACACGCCCACCGATGATGCTCGACGCATCACCGGAACGGGGGCTAGGCGGGGAGACCTTTATTCCATCTTCAGGGAGCCGCCGCCGTCTCGTCTTCCTGAGCAGGACACAACCCCTAACAAAGCTCGAAAAAAGATCTAAAAACGGAGCCCTCCCACCGGTAAGGGCTGAGATCCACTCCGCCTCCATGGCCCTAAGGCCACCGGAGACGGGACGGATCGGCGCCGGCGGGAGGCGGAGAACCCTAGCTTTTTGGGCGGTGGCTGGTTGTGGTTGGAACGGTGTGGATCAGGAGCATGTAGCATAGACTCTGATAGCACTCTTGTGACACATGGAAGTTCCGCTAGCACAAAATAAAATAAAAATCTACCGCGCAATCAAGATCATAATGATGAAGATAGACCACGGGATCAAATTTTACAATTAGACGCGTAGTCACGACAACACAAAAGTAGAGTTGGTGATGTGTGTAGACGACCAGCCGAGTCGTCGTCTCCTTCTTGCGTAGCCGATCTCCCACGATCTGTTTCGCGGATCCCTCGGATAGTGCCTCTCAGTTCCCTCAAACGATTCGTTAGGGCGCTACTGGTGCAACACCTCCAAGGTATCCACACGTACATGGAGCAGGATTCGTTAGGGCGCTACCGGTGCAACACCTCCAAGGTATCCACACGTACATGGAGCAGCGTCGGGCGGCGGACTACTATGTCTAGTGGCGCGACATATGGGCGTGGGGAGTGGTGGCGACTTGGTACTTATGGCAGGATAGACATAAATTGATTCATGAAGGAAAGTCTCAAGATGCTGACCAGGCGTCTATGGGGTTTCGTGCTATAGCAACGAACTTTGTTAATGCCCACACCCCTAATGCTTCCAAGGAAAAAGGGGTGGGTTAGACCCCCGACGGGTTTTGTCAAGCTTAATGTGTATGCGTCTTTTGATCATGGTCTGTTTAGGGGCATTGCTGGAGCAGTTCTTAGAGATGACAAAGGAAATTTCATTATTGGGGAATACTGAAAGATTAGTATGCGGGCAAAAACTTTGGCTCTTAGATTAGGCTTATCTCTCGCACAAAAGGTGGGATGTGATTGGCTTTTTTTATTAATTCAGACAATATGGAAATAATTGATACAATAAAGAATGGAGGACAAACTGCCGGAGCGGCTGCAGTAGTTTTTGATGATTGCTATTTTTTGATGATTGCTATTTTCTAGCATGTGATTTTTTTCCTTGCTAGTTTCGAACATCGTAATAGAGAGGCGCATAAGGCCGCTCATGAACTTGTTAGGTTAGCGAAATTTTCAGATAGTAGGGGCCTATGGATGAGATTGATCCTTTTATTGTAGACCATGTAACCATTATTTCTAATTAATAAAGCCTTATCTTTCAAAAAAATAGTTTTTAATGATATTATTTTTGCTACATGTTATAATTATGGTCAAACTATGACCCTAAATATAAGGGGGACTAATGAACTAGTACGGAGGGAGTACTTGTATGGGAAATTCCTCTGACAGGACATAGGCAGTACATGTACCCGAAACTTCTCTGACGCGAAGAAAGTCCGCTGGTGTAACCAACTGTAAGCCACTTGGCTGTACGAAGGCAACCATTGGCACAAGTTGCGTAGCCATCGATTACAAAAACATTAATTAGCCAGGAAAATCCTGAAGACTAGGCAAGTACTACCAGAAGTGCAAAGGAACAATCCAGACCTTCATACATACCTCTAAAAAAGTGGAAAGGATGGCAGGGAAAACAAGTTGATGGAAGAAAGATCACATGGAATGTTGATGCCAATTTAATATGATACTGTTCTTCACAATAAAATTGTAAACTTCGTCCTTGGGCTTAAATCAAAGGAAACAACACATATATGAACAAGTTGGCACCAAAATGGACACAATTCAAAAGGCGCTCGCTGATGGCCTTCCGCAGGCACCAAATATGATCTGAACTTTTCTGAGGCTCGCTCTTCCCTGATAGCACAAGAGATCTAAAATGCTACTTCAAACTGTATGTCCCACCCAATCTGCCATTAGTTTTGTCACCAGTCTTCTTTTACTTAGCGTACTAGTTACCACACTCTTACCGGAAGTACAAGCTCAGAAAGTATCTTGTTGGATTAAACCCTATGAGTATCACTACGAGAGAAAGGAAAATATGTAAGACGATTTGTCAGAGGGAAAACTTGGTACTGTATAAAATACACTTACTGAGTGGCGATAGTATGATGACAAGTCCGATTGGGTACAAGAAAAATGTCGTTCGGTCCAAAAATGGAAGAACTGCAGCCAAAGACCACTTCATTTGTTAGGACAGTCTTAAACACACATACTCCCTCTGTTTCATCATGTAGTGCATAGATTTTCATGAAAGTCGAACTTAGAAAGTTTGACCTAGTTTATAGAGAAAAGTATGTATATTTACAATATCAAATATATACAATTTGAAAATGTCTTATTATGTATCTAATAATATTTATTTGGTATTCTAGATGTATATATTTTTCTCTACAAAGTTTGTAAATTTGGACTTTTCAAAAAAACTATATGCACTATATTATGGAACGGAGGGGGTACAATAAAGTCAACGAAAAGATTAGACTACACTTACCATCATATCCTAGAAAGTTCAGATAGTGATAATAAGAAATTGCCACCATGAACAGGAGGTTTGATAATAGGGCAGGCAAGAATCCATGAGCGATCAACAGAGGCGACAAAAAGTATTGAAGCACTGAGAAAAGAAATTATCAGATACATGACCATAAATGCTAGAACCAATTTCAGGTAGAGAGAATAATTCCTTTATTATTACCATATAGGATGACGAATGCAGGGAAGAACGAGTTGCAGTGAACATCAAATGCATAGAGCCTGCAAAAGTTAATTTTTTCGTAACTACAGATACTGATCATGACCTCAAGAACAAAGTACTGGAAGGAGCAATTATGATCTCTTAACTTAGTTACTAGTCAAGGCAAGATCACTGAACAGGAGTTGACATTCAATGGAAATTACAGAAACATGCTATCAAGGGTCTGTGAGTTTCATGGAACAACTATTCTGTTAGCTTAAAATGTTCTAGGAGTTCATGCGGTGTCAATTTAAAAAAATCACCTCCAAGTGGTGGAAATACAACTCAAATAAAATGCATTGGTAGTAGAAGATACGACAATTACCACTCGACACGTTGTTCGACCACATGGCTATTAGGTTCCTCCCTCAGATAAGAATTGGTAAGAAACCTGCATCAAAGCATAGCAGATGTTAGTTTATATTCTCCATTTACAGATTTGCATGTGTATTAAGTATTTTCTAATAGATTTAACAGTTTAGTCATTACACACTACTAGTACTGCATTTGATTAAACACTAGGCTGCAAAATGTAGCATATGCAAGAAACGTAGATTAAAAACTACAATGCTGCTACCACCTCTAGAGTAAATGATGAAGAAGTTCAAAAATAACAAGTAATAGCAGTAAACCTATTGTCAGCAACAAACCAAACTTTATGCCACTAGCTCATTACAACATGCTTCGACTTCCATTGCATGCTGAGGAATACCTCCCAAACAAGAAAAACAGTAAAACTGATCGCTGACAGAACTGAGTACCAAAAACATGATTGTTGCCTTCAAGTTCCGAGTACAGCATGGAATACTTACCAGCAAAGTGTGGCCAAAACTAGCCCAGCAAACAAGAAATGGACAAACACAACCGAGATGATTGTTAAAGCAGCATGCGGCGCACTCTCTCCAAACCTAAAGAATGAAGACAAGAAGTCAAACATTGAATAAAAAGGAAAAACAAGCCAACGAGTTGATACAACAGAAAATAAAAGGAACACATTAATCTATTAACTATGAGAATATATAAAATAGACTATAAACAAAAGATAGATTTAAACCATTGCCCAGATATATTCCTTGCATCCACTACATAAGGGAATCACAAAGACAATTCCACATGATCTTTTTTTTTGCAAAGTCCAGAGATAAAAGAAGGGTATAAAGAACTCACGCTGCACAGTAAGCTGATGTCGCAAACACAAGGAAAAGAATTAGAATGACAATAAATGCAGGATCATCCCTAGCCCACTGGTTCTTTGTTTCTGTAAATAAGAATATAGATATCAGGAACCTGCCATAATATCAAATGCAGATAAAGGACTGCAATAGTATGGAAGTCCATCAATTAAATTCCAGCAAACACATTTACGTTGAGGAAAAGATAGAAGTAGACAACATACGCTTGTGATATTTGGTGTGCTGATAGCTGTCTTCCATAATCGCAACATGGTGCACACAAATAGAGAAAAGCAAGTCAGGTGCCTAATTATATAATCAATATCAAAGTGAAAACTAGAAATGGGTCATTCATCTTAAAACTATACAACTACGGATGATGAAATTAAGGTGAGGATGTAACCCTCAAGCAGTGGTGGACCTTGAGCGTGATTTTAGAAGGAGCCAAAACAATGGGAGCCAAGTTAACATATTGTGTCATATGTGATCCAAATTATGTTATATATGAACTAACATCATGGGAAATTTCTGTAAGCTGGTGGCCCTAGCTAAGCTCTGCTATCGCCCTCAACCCTAGCAAAAAAACTAGCTAGGGTTTGTGTATAGGCATAAATGGGTCAGTAGAAGGTCCTGTGGTCGATGGATAGGTTTTTGGTGGTGGTTTGGACTGTGAAACTTAGAATGAAATTCTTCAAGCCTTTATCGATCATGTTATTTCACTCGTCCTTGAATTCAAACTTAGCAAGTAGGGACAATAGCAATGAGAATTTAGATGGTAACAATTCATCAATGTGCAAGAGGTGCTAGTGTTACTACGGCAATATCTGCAGAAAACAATTAATATGGTATAATAGCTAATGCGAAGTATTTAGAGCTGGACTGAGTGCAGAATGCGTACACTACTTTTGGTGAAGTACAGAGATGAACCATTTGCCAAAACGTGTATTCGATATCCATTTGCTGCCACTGTTGAGAAAAGCAATGACATTATACTTCGGCCAAAGTACCATAAGAATTACTGTTATATGGATAATTATAAGACATAACATGTTACAACCCCATTGGGATATGTACAGGCAGTGCCAGAAAAGGCTCATATGAAGAAAATCAGAGCATTTTCCTTAGTTATTCAGGGCAACTAAACAATGAAACACAAAATAGTCAGGATAGTCTCCAATTAGGTTTCCTATTAGTAGATAGGCGAGTCAAGTTTACGTATTAAGTTTGCTCAAAATTTCTACAGAATAGTGAAGATTGAAAGATTGATCCCATAAACAATGATAAATTCCAGCCTTAGATAACATAGGCGAAGAGAATGGTAGAGAGAAAAGACCATGATATCCTTTTACCAATGTCTTGGGAGTATCTGGAATAAGAGAGAGAATAGCAGTGACATAATGTGAATGGTCACATAAGTGACAAAGGGAGGGAGGAAGATAAATGAGGACAAACGAGTGAGAAGTTCATGAAGTTTGCATGTATATCTCATATTTGAAACAAACTTAAAGACTTCTGCCTCATATTTTGAATGTCCCTTGTACTATTGCAACGAAGCAATGTAACTGTTCTAATCACAGTGGATGCGAACAATGTGTGTTAGAACACACCTACAAAAATCCAAGCATCAAAACAAACTCAACTCTACAACAATCTATATATAGTGTTCAGATTTCAGAAGTGTTTCCTTTTTTCTTTGACTAGGTTGTTTATCTTAATTCCCTGTATGCGTAGGAAGATTTAAGAAATCTCTTGTTGTAACAATTGAACCTCAGTTTTAATTATTAAGAGGAAACAACACATATGAGCAATAACCTTGACAACTCTGCAGCGCATATAAATGCACAACTGAAGTGAATTAATTCTACTCACATCCCAAATTCACACGAGATAGCTAAAAGAATCCCAATAACCAATCAAAATATACCAATATCCCAGATGAAGAACAAAGCACAAGAACCTACCCTTTAAGGTCAAGTTAGACAGTCCTGAATCCAAGGTGACACCCATTCCTAAACCCATTGATTGATGCATCAAGGATCAGGTAAATTCAATAACATCAAAAGACTAAATCAGCTCCCAGCTCATTGGTGCAGAGTATGTGCAAACTCAACCAGATGGGCCGGAAATCTAAAAGTGCATTACATCCTCGAACTGGCCCACCTCCCCTTAGCCTCTCATAATTGCTACGCTGAGGGTGTGGGGAATCCACTCCATAAACACCCCCAGGTAGCAGAAATTGAACCAAACCTCCTAAGATCCCTCCTATGTGGTATTCATCCTACCTTGGGCAAACCCGCATTTCTGCGACATATGAAACCCTAACGAGATTCGAGGTTTTCGTGGCACCAGGCCCGCAAATCGCAGCAGCTGAAGCACCACGCGGCCTTGCAAACCCGTACGCCAGATCAGCGCCATATGCGTGGCGAAGAGATCCGGACGAGTGAATGTGGATTCCGAGGAGGAGGCCAGCACCAACCTTGACGATACGGCGGAGATACGGGCCGAAGAGCGGCGGGGCGGAGCGGGCGGCCCCGCGGCCCTTGGACGCCGTCGTGGGCAGCATCGTTCTCCCCTCTCCTTCCTTCTGCTGCTCCTCCGCTCTCGCGATCTGCTGCCGCTGCTGCTGCCTGCTTGCTCTGGTGGTGGCTGTCACAGCCGCGGGGCACGCGAGATCTGCTTTTCCTAAGTCGTTCGTGTCTGTCAGTGTTTTTGTTTTCTCTTTTTTTTTCTCGGGGGCTCAAAGGTAACAAACTAACAATTGAGGTTTTTCCTATCTAAAAACACGAGACATAGCTTTAAAAAAAATCGGTCTATTTGTCAAATATCATGAGAGTATCAAAGAACAACAGAAGTAATGAAAATTACATTCAAAACGCAGACCACCTAACGACGACTTCGAGCACCGAAACAAGCCGAAAAACACGTTGCCGTCATTGCCCCTCCCTTACCGAAGTCGGGCAAATTTTGTTGTAATAGACAGTCGCGAAGTCATCATGCTAAGGCCCCACAATACTAGCGCACCAGAATAGCATCTGTTATCAATGGGTGAAGCAAATATCAGAAGTATCCAACATGTAGACATACCAACGCAGATGAACGAAAATCGAATGCAAGTGGTTCCACTGAGGATAGGCGTCAATGAAGCCTGTAGGATCTATCAGAGATACACCTCCACGCATCCACTGAGGACGCTAGACACATCTTCGAGACACGGCTGGGTGTGGAGAACCTTGATTCATTTTTAGGTAGTCGTCGCCACCACGCCTTTCTAAGAATAATACAAACCCTAAGAAGACACAAAAAGACACATAAAAACTTAGCAAGAGCCCTCCTACCAGCAAAAGCCAAGATCCACCACGTCTTCATGGCCTAAGAGCATCTCCAGCCACGCCCTCAACAGACCCCCCCCCAGGCCATTTTTTAGCGCCGGCGCTGAAAAAACGGCACACTCGCGTCCCCGGGAGCCCAATTTCCGCCGGTTAGGCCCGAAACTAGCATCGGCGGACGCGGGCCGAACCCAGCGCGCTGGGGGCGCCCGGGGATGCCGAGGGAATCGTTTTTGGTGCGAAAGAATGGCGGGCCCGCCGAGTCAGCGACCCTCGCGCATCGTCATCCTCATCGCCTCGGTTTCCCGCGGGGAATCAATGCCAAGGCTGTCGCCCGTCAGCCTTCCATTGATTCCTCACGGGCGGCGCAGTGCGGCGACGCGCCCTTTTCCGCCATGCGTACACATGTTTGCCGCCCCCGAGCCGCTATAAAAGTCGCCCCCTCCCCTCGTCGGTGGACGCTCTCGTCCGCAGCCCCTCTCTCTCGCCGCCGACGCTCTCTCCTACCCTCTCTCCCCGTCTAGCCACCACGTGCACACCCCGTTGATGGGAGAGCGGTTCCCTGGCGATGGAGCGGCGGCCAACGGCTTCGATCGCCGCCACCTGCACGAGTGGGAAGCCTACTTCCTCCACGAGGCAAACTGCCCGGCGCCGCCTGACCTACGCGTGCCGGGAAGGTGGAGGCTCAGCACCGGGGGCGTCCCAGTCCCCCCGCAGCACGATCCCGCCTACTTCCACGCCGAGATCGAGCGTGTTCGGGCCTCTCTGCCGGAGGAGGAGGGATACGTCCATTTTGCATCATGCTTTTATATCGATATTTATTGCATTATGGGCTGTTTACACATTATGTCACAATACTTATGCCTTTTCTCTCTTAATTTACAAGGTTTACATGAAGAGGGAGAATGCTGGCAGCTGGAATTCTGGACTGGAAAAGGAGCAAATATTAGAGACATATTCTGCACAACTCCAAAAGTCCTGAAACTCCACGAAAGTCAGTGTTGGATTATATTAAAAATATTGAGCGAAGAAAGCACCAGAGGGGGCCACCCACCGTCCACGAGGGTGGAGGGCGTGCCCCCTGCCTCGTGGGGCACCTGGCAGGCCCCCGATGCCCATCTTCTGATATAAGGTGTCTTTTGCCCTGGAAAAAATCAGAAGGAAGTTTTCAGGACGAAGCGCCGCTGTCACGAGGCGGAACCTTGACGGAACCAATCTAGGGCCCCGGCGGAGCTGTTCTGCCAGGGAAACATCCCTCCGAGAGGGGGAAATAGTCACCATCGTCATCACCATCGATCCTCTCATCGGGAGGGGGTCAATCTCCATCAACATCTTCACCAGCACCATCTCATCTCAAACCCTAGTTCATCTCTTGTATCCGATCTTTGTCTCAAAACCTCATATTGGTACCTGTGGGTTGCTAGTAGTGTTGATTACTCCTTGTAGTTGATGCTAGTTGGGTTATTTGGTGAAAGATTATATGTTCAGATTCTTTATGCATATTAGTACCCCTCTGACTATGAACATGAATGTGATTTGTGAGTAGTTACGTTTGTTCCCGAGGACATGGGAGAAGTCTTGCTATAAGTAGTCATGTGAATTTGGTATTCGTTCGATATTTTGATGAGATGTATGTTGTCTTTCCTCTAGTGGTGTGATACGTCTCCGTCGTATCTATAATTTTTGATTGTTCCATGCCAATATTATTCAACTTTCATATACTTTTTGGCAACTTTTTATATTATTTTTGGGACTAACATATTGATCCAGTGCCCAGTGCCAGTTCCTGTCTGTTGCATGTTTTTGGCTTCGCAGAATATCCATATCAAACGGAGTCCAAATGGGATAAAAACGGACGGAGCTTATTTTTGGAAAATATGGAAAATTCGGAAGGAAAATCAACGCGAACCAGTGCCCGAGGTGGTCACGAGGCAGGGCCCCCCTTAGGGCGCGCCCCCTACCCTCGTGAGCCCACCGTAAGGCGGTTGACGCTCTTCTTTTGCCGCAAGAAAGCTAATCTTCAGAAAAAAATCACGGCGAAGGTTTCAGGCCAACCGGAGTTACGGATCTCCATATATATACGAAACGGTGAAACAGAGCCAGGGGAGAACGCAAAAACAGAGAGATAGATCCAATCTCGGAGGGGCTCTCGCCCCTCCCACGCCATGGAGGCCAAGGACCAGAGGGGAAACCCTTCTCCCATCTAGGGAGGAGGTCAAGGAAGAAGAAGACGAAGGGGTCCCCTCTCCCCTTCTCTTCTGGTGGCGCCGGAACGCCGCCGTGGCCATCATCATCACCGCAATCTTCACCAACAACTTCACCACCATCATCACCAACTCTTCCCCCCTCTATGCAGCGGTGTAACCTCTCTCTTACCCGCTGTAATCTCTACTTAAACATGGTGCTCAACGTTATATATTATTTCCCAATGATGTATGGCTATCCTATGATGTTTGAGTAGATCTGTTTTGTCCTAATGGCTATTTGATGATCGTGATTGGTTTGAGTTGTATGTTTTATTATTGGTGTTGTCCTATGGTGCTCTCCGTGTCGCGCAAGCGTGAGGGATTCCCGTTGTAGGGTTTGCAATATGTTCATGGTTTGCTTATGGTGGGTGGCGTGAGTGACAGAAGCACAGACCCGAGTAAGTAGGTTGTTTGCGTATGGGATAAAGGGGACTTGATGCTTTAATGCTATGGTTGGGTTTTACCTTAATGAATCTTTAGTAGTTGCGGATGCTTGCTAGAGTTCCAATCATAAGTGCATATGATCCAAGTAGAGAAAGTATGTTAGCTTATGCCTCTCCCTCAAATAAAATTGCAATAATGATTACCGGTCTAGTTATCGATTGCCTAGGGACAAATAACCTTCTTGTTGACAAAAGCTCTTTACTAAAACTAATTTAGTTGTGTCTTTATCTAAACAGCCCCTAGTTTTTATTTTCGTGTTCTTTACTTTCTTGCAAGCTTACCCAAAAACACCTACAAAGTACTTCTAGTTTCATACTTGTTCTAGGTAAAGTGAACGTCAAGCGTGCGTAGAGTTGTATCGGTGGTCGATAGAACTTGAGGGAATATTTGTTCTACCTTTAGCTCCTCGTTGGGTTCGACACTCTTACTTATCGAAAGAGGCTACAATTGATCCCCTATACTTGTGGGTTATCAAGACCTTTTTCTGGCGCCGTTGCCGGGGAGCAATAGCATGGGGTGAATATTCTCGTGTGTGCTTGTTTGCTTTATCACTAAGTAATTTTTATTTGATGTTCTTAGTTGTTCTTTATCTTTAGTTATGGATATGGAACATGAAATACCAAAAAAATAGGTGTACTTGCTACTCATGGAGATGGGGAACCTCCTAAAACCCTCGATGCTGGTTATGTGAAAGATATTATGTACTACTTTAATAATCCTAAGAAAACCCCATTCAATTATGTAATGGGAGTAATGTTGGATCAACGTGAATACTTTAGGGATTACCGCTTGACACAAAAAGGGAAACTATTATGGGATCAAATTCATATACTGAATTGGTATGCTAGGCAACTATGCTTGAGATATGATTATACTTGTTGCTCTAAGGTGAAGGCTCCACACCTTCCCTTTTCATGTGAATTTAATGATAATGAAACCTTAGCTTCTTATTCTAATGGTATATATGATTACTATGATGTGGAACAAATAGAAGAATTTGTTGCTTTTAAGGGTGCTTATGAAATTGAATCTATCTTTAAAGAGTTTGAAGATTTTGATGGTGCTGTTTATAGACCTGAAAAAATAGCTATCCTGAAATATTGTTATGAGAATTATGAATACAATTATGAAATTAATGCGCTTATTAAGAAAGTATCCGCTGTCCAAGAAGAGACTAATATTTTGCAGGAGTCTATGGAAGAAGAAATTGATGAAACTGTGAGCTCATTGGATGAAAAAGATGAGGAAGAGAGCGAAGAACAAAAGGAGGAAGAGCGGATTGATCACCCGTGCTCACCTTCTAATGAGAGTAACTCTTCAACTCATACATTGTTTAATTTCCCTTCGTGCTTACCGAAGGATGAATGCTATGATAATTGCTATGATCCCGTCGATTCTTTTGAAATATCCCTTTTTGATGATGCTTGCTATGCTTGTGGCCAAGATGCCAATATGAATTATGCTTATGGAGATGAACTTGCTATAGTTCCTCATGTTAAACATGAAATTGTTGCTATTGCACCCACGCATGATAGTCCTATTATCTTTTTGAATTCTCCAAACTACACTATATCGGAGAAGTTTGCACTTATTAAGGATTACATTGATGGGTTGCCTTTTACCGTTGCACATGATGATTTCGATAAATATAATATGCATGTGCTTGCTGCTCCTACTTGCAATTATTATGAGAGAGGAACTATATCTCCACCTCTCTATGTTTCCAACATGATAAAATTGCAAGAAACTGTTTATACTATGCATTGGCCTCTACTAGGTGTGCATGAATTGTTCTTTTATGACATGCCGATGCATAGGAAGAGAGTTAGACTTCGTTGTTGCATGATATATGTTTCTTTGTGATCACTACTAAATTATAAATCATTGTTAATTAAAATTGGCTTTGATATACCTTGGGATCCGGGTGGATTCACTACTTGAGCACTATATGCCTAGCTTAATGGCTTTAAAGAAAGCGCTGCCAGGGAGACAATCCGGAAGTTTTAGAGAGTCATTTATTTCTGTTGAGTGCTTTCATATAGTTTAAAAACAACAAAAATAAAGAGGGGAACCCAAAACTTTTCAAAAAGTAAAGTGAAAGTGAGAAAGACAAGCACTGTTGAAGTGGGAGAGCTCCTTGAACTTTGTTCATGATCACGGCAACTTTGCGAATCTTGATTATAGAAACTTTTCAACAAAAATAATTATCCCTTGTACAATTTCATTGTATTATAAAAATAATGTGCCAAGGTTTGCCTTTAGGATGTTTACATTTGCTTGATGGTTTGTACGGTGCAGGACAGAAACTTTGGCTGTAGTGCGTGATTTTACATTTTATCTGGAACGTCAAATGGTTCTGATTCTTTTTTCACTGTCTTCCTATACAAATTGTTTATTTTTCCTAATTTTGGTAGAATTTTTCAAGTATCAGAAGTATGGTGAATGTTCAGATTATTACAGACTATTCTGTTTTAGACAGATTCTGTTTTTGATGCATAGTTTGCTTGTTTTGATGAAACTATCAACTTATATTAGTGGATTAAGCCACGAAAAAGTTATATTATAGTAGACACAATGCAAAAACAAAATATGAATTGGTTTGCGACAGTACTTAGAGTGGTGATTTGCTTTATTATACTAACGGATCTTACCGAGTTTTCTGTTGATGTTTTGTGTAGATGAAGTGTTCAATGATCGAGAAGGTCTCTATGTGAGAAGAAGGAAGAGAGGCAAGAGCTCAAGCTTGGGGATGCCCGAGGCACCCCAAGTAAATATTCAAGGAGACTCAAGCGTCTAAGCTTGGGGATGCTGGGATGGCATTCCCTCTTTCTTCAACAAGTATCGATATGTTTTCGGATTCGTTCCGTTCATGCGATATGTGCAATCTTGGAGCGTCTTTTGCATTTAGTTTTCATTTTTCTTTTATGCACCATGCTGGTATGAGATAGTCCTTGGTTGATTTATAGAATGCTCATTGCACTTCACTTATATCTTTTGAGTATGGCTTTATAGAATGCTTCATGTGCTTCGCTTATATCATTTGAAGTTCGGATTGCCTGTTTCTCTTTACATAGACAACCGCCATTTGTAGAATGCTCTTTTGCTTCACTTAGATTTGTTAGAGCGTGGGAATATCTTTTGTAGAAAGAATTAAACTCTCTTGCTTCACTTATATCTATTTAGAGAGAGGACAGGAACTGGTCATTCACATGGTTAGTCATAAAATCCTACATAAACTTGTAGATCACTGAATATGATGTGTTTGATTCCTTGCAATAGTTTTGCGATATAAAGATGGTGATATTAGAGTCATGTTAGTAGGTAGTTGTGGATTGTAGAAACACTTGTGTTCAAGTTTGTGATACCCGTAGCATGCACGTATGGTGAACCGTTATGTAACGAAGTCGGAGCATGATTTATTTATTGATTGTCTTCCTTACGAGTGGCGGTCGGGGATGAGCGATGGTCTTTTCCTACCAATCTATCCCCCTAGGAGCATGCGCGTAGTACTTTGTTTCGATGACTAATAGATTTTTACAATAAGTATGTGAGTTCTTTATGACTAATGTTGAGTCCATGGATTATACGCACTCTCACCCTTCCACCATTGCTAGCCTCTCTAGTACCGTGCAACTTTCGCCGGTACCATAAACCACCATATACCTTCCTCAAAATAGCCACCATACCTACCTATCATGGCATTTCCATAGCCATTCCGAGATATATTGCCATGCAACTTCCATCATCATCATATACATGAGTTGAGCATTCATTGTCATATTGCTTTGCATGATCGTAAGATAGCTAGCATGATATTTTCATGGCTTGTCCGTTTTTTGATGTCATTGCTACGCTAGATCATTGCACATCCCGGTACACCGCCGGAGGCATTCATATAGAGTCATATCTTTGTTCTAGTATCGAGTTGTAATATTGAGTTGTAAGTAAATAAAAGTGTGATGATCATCATTAATAGAGCATTGCCCAAAAAAAGGAGAGGCCAAAGAAGCCTAAATAAAAAAAGGGGCCAAAGAAGCCCGCAAAAAAAGGGGGGGCAATGTTACTATCCTTTTACCACACTTGTGCTTCAAAGTAGCACCATGTTCTTCATATAGAGAGTCTCTTGAGTTATCACTTTCATATACTAGTGGGAATTTTCATTATAGAACTTGGCTTGTATATTCTGATGATGGGCTTCCTCAAATGCCCGAGGTCTTCATGAGCAAGCAAGTTGGATGCACACCCACTTAGTTTCAGTTTGAGCTTTCATATACTTATAGCTCTAGTGCATCCGTTGCATGGCAATCCCTACTCACTCACATTGATATCTATTAATGGGCATCTCCATAGCCCGTTGATACGCCTAGTTGATGTGAGACTATCTTCTCCTTTTTGTCTCCTCCACCATCATATCTATTCCACCTATAGTGCTATGTCCATGGCTCACGCTCATGTATTGCGTGAAAGTTGAAAAGGTTTGAGAACGTCAAAAGTATGAAACAATTGCTTGGCTTGTCATTGGGGTTGTGCATGATTTGAATATTTTGTGTGGTGAAGATGGAGCATAGCCAAACTATATGATTTTGTAGGGATAACTTTCTTTGGCCATGTTATTTTGAAAATACATGATTGCTTTATTAGTATGCTTGAAGTATTATTGTTTTCATGTCAAATGATAGACTATTGCTTTGAATCACTCGTGTCTTAATATCCATGCCATGATTAGATATGTGATCAAGATTATGCTAGGTAGCATTCACATCAAAAATTATCTTTTTTTATCATTTACCTACTCGAGGACGACCAGGAATTAAGCTTGGGGATGCTGATACGTCTCCGTCGTATCTATAATTTTTGATTGTTCCATGCCAATATTATTCAACTTTCATATACTTTTTGGCAACTTTTTATATTATTTTTGGGACTAACATATTGATCCAGTGCCCAGTGCTAGTTCCTGTCTGTTGCATGTTTTTGGTTTCGCAGAATATCCATATCAAACGAAGTCCAAATGGGATAAAAACGGACGGAGCTTATTTTTGGAAAATATGGAAAATTAGGAAGGAAAATCAACATGAACCAGTGCCCGAGGTGGTCACGAGGCAGGGGGCGCCCCCCCCCTTAGGGCGTGCCCCTACCCTCGTGAGCCCACCGTAAGGTGGTTGACGCTCTTCTTTTGCCGCAAGAAAGCTAATATTCGGAAAAAAATCACGACGAAGGTTTCAGGCCAATCGGAGTTACGGATCTCCATATATATACGAAACGATGAAACAAAGCCAGGGGAGAACGCAGAAATAGAGAGAGACAGAGAGATAGATCCAATATCGGAGGGGCTCTCGCCCCTCCCACGCCATGGAGGCCAAGGACCAGAGGGGAAACCCTTCTCCCATCTAGGGAGGAGGTCAAGGAAGAAGAAGACGAAGGGCCCCCCTCTCCCCTTCTCTTCCGGTGGCGCCGGAACGCCGCCGTGGCCATCATCATGACCGCAATCTTCACCAACAACTTCACCGCCATCATCACCAACTCTTCCCCCCTCTATGCAGCGGTGTAACCTCTCTCTTATCCGCTGTAATCTCTACTTAAACATGGTGCTCAATGCTATATATTATTTCCCAATGATGTATGGCTATCCTATGATGTTTGAGTAGATCTGTTTTGTCCTAATGGCTATTTGATGATCGTGATTGGTTTGAGTTGTATGTTTTATTATTGGTGCTGTCCTATGGTGCTCTCCGTGTCGCGCAAGCGTGAGGGATTCCCGCTGTAGGGTTTGCAATATGTTCATGATTTTCTTATGGTGGGTGGCATGAGTGACAGAAGCACAAACCCGAGTAAGTAGGTTGTTTGCGTATGGGATAAAGGGGACTTGATGCTTTAATGCTATGGTTGGGTTTTACCTTAATGAATCTTTAGTAGTCGCGGATGCTTGCTAGAGTTCCAATCATAAGTGCATATGATCCAAGTAGAGAAAGTATGTTAGCTTATGCCTCTCCCTCAAATAAAATTGCAATAATGATTACCGGTCTAGTTATCGATTGCCTAGGGACAAATAACTTTCTTGTTGACAAAAGCTCTTTACTAAAACTAATTTAGTTGTGTCTTTATCTAAACAGCCCCTAGTTTTTATTTTCGTGTTCTTTACTTTCTTGCAACCTTACCCAAAAACACCTACAAAGTACTTCTAGTTTCATACTTGTTCTAGGTAAAGCGAACATCAAGCGTGCGTAGAGTTGTATCGGTGGTCAACAGAACTTGAGGGAATATTTGTTCTACCTTTAGCTCCTCGTTGGGTTCGACACTCTTACTTATCAAAAGAGGCTACAATTGATCCCCTGTACTTGTGGGTTATCATGGTGTTATGTGAACATCGACTACATGACACTTCACCATTGTTTGGGCCTAGAGGAAGGCATTGGGAAGTAATAAGTAGATGATGGGTTGCTAGAGTGACAGAAGCTTAAACCCTAGTTTATGCGTTGCTTCGTAAGGGGCTGATTTGAATCCATATGTTTCGTGCTATGGTTAGGTTTACATTAATTCTTCTTTCGTAGTTGCGGATGCTTTCGAGGGGGTTAATCATAAGTGGGATGCTTGTCCAAGGAAGGGCAGTACCCAAGCACCGGTCCACCCACATATCAAATTATCATAGTAACGAACGCGAATCATATGAGCGTGATGAAAACTAGCTTGACGATAATTCCCATGTGTCCTTGGGAGCGCTTTCCTTTATATAAGAGCTTGTCCAGGCTTGTCCTTTGCTACAAAAAGGATTGGGACACCTTGATGCACCTTGTTTACTTTTGTTACTTGTTGCTCGTTACGAATTACCTTATCACAAAACTATCTGTTACCGATAATTTCAATGCTTGCAGGGAATACCTTACTGAAAACCGCTTGTCATTTCCTTCTGCTCCTTGTTGGGTTCGACACTCTTACTTATCGAAAGGACTAGGATAGATCCTATACTTCTGGGTCATCAAAGACTCTTTTCTGGTGCCGTTGCCAGGGAGTGAAGCGCCTTTGGTAGGTGGAATTTGGTAAGGAAAAATTTATATAGTGTGCTAAAATTTACTGTCACTTGTTACTATGGAAAACAATCCTTGGAGGGGCTTGTTCGGGGTATCTTTACCCCGACCAGTAGAGCAAAGAGTTGCTTCTCGACCTACTGAACCTACTGAAAATATTTAATTTGAAATTCCTTAGGTATGATAGAGAAACTACTAGCTAATCCTTTTACAGGAGGTGGAACATTACATCCCGATATGCACCTAATCTATGTGGATGAAGTTTTGTGGATTATTTAAGCTTGCAGGTATGCCCGAGGATGTTATCAAGAAGAAGGTCTTCCCTTTATATTTGAAGGGAAAGGCATTGACATGGTTTAGGCTATGTGATGATATTGGATCATGGAACTACAACGATTGAACTTGGAATTTCATCAGAAGTTTTATCATATGCATCTGGTTCATCGTGATCGTAATTATATATATAATTTTGTGGCCTCGCGAAGGAGAAAGTATCGCTCAAGCTTGGGGGAGGCTTAAGTCAATGTTATATTCATGCCCCAATCATGAGCTCTCAAGAGAAATTATTATTCAAAAAATTTATGCTCGGCTTTCTCTCAATAATCGCTCCATGCTCGATACTTCTTGTACTGGTTCTTTTATGATGAAGACTATTGGATTCAGATGGGATTTATTGGAAAGAATTAAACACAACTCTGAAGATTGGGAACTCGACGAAGGTAAAGAGTCAGGTATAACACCTAAGTTTGATTGTGTTAAATCTTTTATGGATACCGATGTTTTTCGTGAATTTAGCACTAAATATGGACTTGACTCTGAGATAGTAGCTTCTTTCTGTGAATCATTTGCTACTCATGTTGCTCTCCCTAAGGAGAAGTAGTTTAAATATCATCCTCCCATTGAAGTAAAAGTAGTTGAACCTATTAAAGTTGAAGAAAAGACTATCACTTATAATGTTGATCCTATTGTTCCTACCGCTTATATTGAGAAACCACCTTTTCATGTTAGAATAAAGGATCATGCTAAAGCTTCAACTGTGGTTCGTAAGAGTAATGCTAGAACACCTACACCCCCTGAGCAAATTAAAGTTGAACCTAGTATTGCTATGGTTAAAAATCTCTTGGTCGATAATATTGATGGGCATGTTATTTACTTCTGTGATGAAGGTGCTAGAATTGCTAGACCCGATACTAAAAATAAACATAGACCTGTTGTTTCTGTTAAAATAGGGGATCATTGCTATCATGTCTTATGTGACATGGGTGCTAGTGCGAGTGCAATACCTCATTCCTTATACGAAGAAATTATGCATGATATTGCACCTACTGAGATAGAAGGTATTGATGTTACAATTAAGCTTCCCAATAGATATACTATTTCACCAGTTGGGATTGTTAGAGATGTTGAAGTCTTGTGTGGGAAAGTTAAATATCCTACTGATTTTCTTGTTCTTGGTTCCCCACAAGATGACTTTTGTCCCATTATATTTGGTAGACCCTTCTTGAATACGGTTAATGCTAAGATAGACTGTAAAAAGGATATTGTTACTGTTGGTTTAGGGGATATGTTTCATGATTTTAATTTTGCTAAATTTCATAGACAACCCCATGATAAAGAATTACCTAGTAAAGATGAAATTATTGGTCTTGTTTCTATTGTCGTGCCTCCTAATGATCCTTTAGAACAATATTTGCTAGACCATGAAAATGATATGTTTATGAATGAAAGAAGGGAAGTAGATGAAGTATTCTTTAAACAGGGACCTATTTTGAAACACAACTTGTCAGTTGAAATTCTAGGGGATCCTCCTCCCCCCAAGGGTGATCCCATGTTTAAGTTTAAACCATTACCTGATACTCTTAAATATGCTTATCTTGATGAAAAGAAGATATATCCTGTTATTATTAGTGATAACCTTTCAGAGAAGGAAGAAGAGAAATTATTGAAAACTCTGAAGAAGCACCGTGCTGCTATTGGATATACTCTTGATGATCTTAAGGGCATTAGTCCCACTCTATGCCGGCACAAATTAAAATTGGAGAAAGACGCTAAACCGGTTGTTGATCACCAACGATGGTTAAATCCTAAGATGAAAGAAGTGGTAAGAAATGAAATACTAAAGCTTCTGGAAGCACGTATAATTTATCTTGTTGCTGATAGTCAGTGGGTAAGTCCTATCCATTGTGTCCCTAAGAAGGGAGGCATTACTGTTGTTCCTAATGATAAAGACGAATTGATCCCACAAAGAATTGTTACATGTTATAGAATGGTAATTGATTTCTGCAAATTAAATAAAGCTACTAGAAAGGATCATTACCCTTTACCTTTTATTGATCAAATGCTAGAAAGATTATCCAAACATACACATTTTTGCTTTCTAGACGGTTATTCTGGTTTCTTTCAAATACCGGTGTCGAAAGAGGATAAAAAAAGACCACTTTTACTTGCCCTTTTGGTACCTTTGCTTATAGACGTATACCTTTTGGTTTATGTAATTGAAAGGATCGAGAAGTGTCTAGAGGGGGGGGGGTGAATAGACTCTTAACAAGAAAAGGTTGTAGTTTTTATTTTATTCAAGTTAAGGTAGAGTTTTAACACAAGTTTAAACATTCACAAACCGAATTGATTAGGGTTTGTGGCAGTGGCTATGTCAAGTGAACTCGGTGGCGCCAGATGGAAAATTTCAGTGGGGCCGGGTTTGACTTTTGGTTTGGGACATATGTGGATATGAGAAAGTGGTTGAGGGCTTTGGAGCATATCACTAAGCACTTTGAGCAAGCAAGCCATTAAGCAACACCTCATCCCCTTTTAATAATATTGGCTTTCCTATGGACTCAATGTGATCTTGGATCTCTAAAAGCAAAATGTAGAGTCTTGAGCTTTAGAGCTTGAGCCAATCTTTTGTCCTTAGCATTTTGAAGGGGTTCCACATCTTCTTGTCCATGCCACTCAATCTGTTGAACTTATCTGAAATATAGTAGATAAAAACATTAGTCCAACAAGAGATATGTTGACATTAATTACCAAAACCACCCAGGGAGCACTTGTGCTTTCAATCTCCCCCTTTTTGGTAATTGATGACAACATACATCAAAGCTTTAGATAGAGATATAGAGAATAGTAAGTAAAGCCTTGGAAAGACATGTAACATGCATAGACTCCCCCTATATGTATGCAATCATGTCAATGTGGAATGTAAGAGCACGTGAATGCATAATCATGACAGAGCAAGCAATGTGTTGCATGTATCTTGGCTATATGCATCAGAGCAAATGATGTGAATATGGGAATTGTAACTTCATGTTCATGATTCCTCCTTGCAAACAATATGTAAATTAGCAAGAAATCTCCATGCACATGAGTGTGATGCATATACTTACTGTCGTGGTTTTGTCACGACAGATGTCCTAGAGAAAGGACTTAGTCGTGGAGCCATCGCGATGGGTTAGCTTGAAGGGGTTAAAGCGGACACAGGGACGCAAGAGAGTTTATACTAGTTCGGCCCCTTCAATGAAGGTAAAAGCCTATGTCTAGTTGTGATGGAATTGATGGGGTTTCGATGACTAGGGAGCAAACAAGCTTCGCCTATGTCTCAAGTTGTTGTCTATTGTCCTTGAACCGCCGCCGGGTCGTCCCCTTATATACACGGGTGACTCCCGTCGGTTCACAGAGTCCCAACACCAGTCGATGTTCGTATCCGGGTTGGTCTTTCCTTATTCCTAACTTACAATACAATTTTATATACAAATTCCGGTTTACAGCTACCAGTCTTGAACCGGCCACGGGCCTTAGGCCCTCATCTGCCTTCTTGGGCTTTATCACTTTTGGAACTACTGATGAAGTTGACCCGACCCAGATAGGCCGGTTTACGCCCAGCAGTAATATCCCCAACATTAGGCCCCAGATTGATTTGAACGGGTTCATGTCAATCCTTTAACAAAAACTTCATCTTCAACGTCTTCTCTTAAATTGGTAAACCGCCATGATGTCATCTTCTCTGATTACTGCAAACCGGAGTGACGTCACCTGTCATAATGGAGCTATCCATTATGCTTCTTTGTTTAATAGATCAGCGGAAATCGAGGCGACAGCTCCGTTTCGTGGCCCCTTGATTGTCGCGCCTGACTCATGTTCTTTCGCCTTATAAATAGGACCGAAGGGTCATTTCTTTTCTCCTTCCGTTCCTTCTTCGTCTTCCTCGCGTCGCCCGCCTCGGAGCTCCGCCGCCGCCGTCGACCTCTGCCTCATCCTTGGCCGCTGCATCAACCTGAACGCACCAGAGCATCGCGACAACCTTCCGCATCTTCCTCAGCTTCGGTAAATCTTCTATCCTTTCCCCCGCAGATCTGACCTAGGGTTTCGCAGTTCTTTAGTGTTCATCTTCTACCTCTTGCTCATACGATAGATCTTTAGCTGAATCCGCAAATCTTTACTCTGTGCAATGATAGTTGTTTGACCTTCGCCTTCACTTATGTATCTCAAAACCATAGATCTTATATGAACGTTTTGCTCATTGGTTCGGTACTGCTCCTTTGAACCTCTAAGTATTTATCTCTTTTCTGAACTTGCTTCAGATCCAATGCCATAAGGAAATCTTGTGAAACCTGTTTCTGCGTACTTGTCCATCCGCAATGCTTAGATCAAGCGGTTTAACCTTATAGAAATTTTTTCCAAACCGGTATATGCCATTAGTCCCCTTATTGAACCGCCAGATGCTTGTTGCTTCAAAAAAAAACTCCGGTTCAGATAGTTCTGTCTCCGGTTTAACAATGCCCATACCAATGTATCTTGATCAAATGCATTTTTGAACCGGGATCTTCTACTTTGTAGATTCCATCATGGCCAAGCAAGTGTATGAGTGCAATTGGGTTCCTTCTCGCGTCACAGAGGCTGAACTGGACGATTTAGTCCTGATTGGCGCTTTAGGCAGCAAAGATACCATCCATTGGAGGGCTCCTGGCAAAGAATGCCCTCCCACACCTCGAGAAGGAGAGGTTGTTGTTTTCGTAGATCACTTAGCCCGGGGTTTTAAACCGCCCAGTTCTAAATTTTACCGGGATGTTTTAGCCGATTTCCAGCTCCATCCACAAGATACTGGCCCCAACTCTGTTACAAATATGTGTCACTTCCAAGTGCTCTGTGAAGCGTTCTTTCAAGAGGAGCCCACAGTGGAATTGTTCAGAGACCTTTTCCATCTAAACCGCCGTACTGAGTTTACTGACGGCTCCAATACGGAGTTGGGTGGCGTGGCGATTCAGAAGAGGAAAGAGGTCACATACCCTCACGCCAAACTGCATAGCCACCCCAAAGAATGGAATCAGACATGGTTCTACTGCAAAGACACTTCCCCTGCTGGTGAGAATCCCTTGCCTGGCTTTCGACCGGAGCGGCTCAGCAATACACACCCTTTTCCACAAAGATTGACTGCACAGGAGAGAAGTAAATATGCTCCTCAACTGTCAAAGCTCAGAGCCTTTATGGCCAACGGTTTAGCAGGGGTTGATCTCGCTCGCTGTTGGATATCATGGAGCATACTGCCCCTTAGTCAGCGCTCCGGTTTGATGTGCAAGTATACTGGTAGTGTTGATGACCCACTGCGACATTCCAAAATCCAGCTCACCGATGAAGAAATCACAGAAGCTGTGAATAAGATGCTGAATGAACCGGAACACGCCTGTGCTAGAAACGGCCTGCTTCCCTTCTGTGCCACCAACAAACCGCCAGCTGTAAGACTTTGATTTTTTCTTTTTGCTGAATCTGTTAACGATATATCTGGTCTTTGTTTAATATCAGTGTCTGTGTAATCAGGGCAATGATCCGTTTTGGAGCAAGAAACTGCCGCAGGAGAAACCAGAAAAACCAGACAAACCGGAAAGAGCAACACGGCAAAAGACTAAAGCTGTGAAGAAGACTGCCCACAGAAAGAGAACCACTGCATCTTCTAATCCAGCCCCTGATGATGAGGTGGATAATCCGGACTTTGAGGTAGAGCTTGACTCACTTGGTTTATTTTTCATGCGTCTTATTGATGATGATATTTGTCAGGATGATGCCGAAGCTAGCCACGCGGATGTTGCAGAGGTAATTATTCTCTCTTCCGATTCAGAAACTTTGCCTTCACAAAAAGTCCATCAGGCAAACTGGAAAGTTAAATTTTCTCATCCTCTTGCTTATTTGGATCCTAAACTTCTTATGAAGACCCAACAACATGAAGCTCGTCGCACCACCCGGCACAGCGGCCAGGTAGTTACCTCTGCCGGTTTACCGAACAGTCCGGTTCGGAAACGCCATTCAGAGGTCTCTAATTTGCTTGTCAGTGCTTGTCCTAAAGCGGGCTGCTTTCGTCAACCTCTTAATCCGTCTGACTCCGATTACCAGGTTACTTCCCACTCATCTTCTGGCGAGTCATCGGCTACTCAGCTCCCACCGCTCAAAACGGTGCTTGGGTAAGCTATACTTATTGTGATGTTTGCAGTACATTGCCTTAGAACATATGCTGTATTTGATTTTGTTATTCTCCTCAGGGACAAACCTAGGCCAAGCAAGAAGGCCCGCCTGGACAAAGCGACCAAAGAAGATGTCATTCTTGAACCAGGCAAGACACCCAATCTTGAAGCGACTATTCCTGAGGATATACCCAATGATCCACGGCAACAGGACAATGATCTTATTGCTGAAGAGAGACCTACTGACGCCTCAGGTCCTGTCAATCAGCCCACAGGTTCCATCCAGATTGAAAACTCCACCGGTCCAGCAAAACCTACTAACAAGCCAACAGCCCCAGTGCAAACTGGCGGTACCCAGGATGATGAGGTTGTCATTACTGGCACTGTCCATACTGAGCCAAGCAATCCTGTCGCTTTATCCAAACATTCTGCCAAGGAAGAATTTGCTGCCTTTGGCAAAGGCAAGTGGAACGCTGATCTGACGACTTATGCTGCTCTGAACGCCCAAGATATCTATTCTGGCTATCTGAACCGGTTGTATACCAGTCGCGACTATGAAGCTAGTCTGGTTAATATGATGAAAGAGAAATATGAGGTAACTTCCATATGCTCCTTCCTGCTTGTATGCTTCCATTCTTGCTGACTCTCCTAGCGCCCAAGGGCCGGTTTGTAATACTCTTTCAAATCGGGACTTACCAATATAAATCCTGATGCTTTGAAATTCGCTGATGTAGCCCCCAAGGGCTGGTTCAACTTAACGTAGTTAAACCGGTACTTTAAGTAATTGAAATTGCCGCATCAGAATATATATGAGCAAATAGCCATTAGCCCCCAAGTGCCAACTTGAATACTTGTATTGATCTTGGGACTTTGTAAGCAATTGAAATATGAAGATCAAATATGCATTAGCCCCCAAGTACTAAGTTCATAACTTGTTATGTGATTGGTACTTGAATCCTTATACCGATTTGTTGAAGCATATATCTGTATGCATGCAGGCGGAGCTGAAGACGAAAGAAAACCAAGTCACCGATCTCCAAGAAAACCTGAAAACCCAATAGGCTGAAACCTCCAAAGCAAAAGAGGAATTGGCCAGTGCTTTAAGCGCCATGGAACAGCTTAAGGAGAGCTTCAAGAAGAAGCAGGCGGATTGGGCCACTGAAAAGTCCGCTTTGATCAAACGAGCAGAGGATGCCGAGGCTGCACTAAAACCAGTGGCGGATGAACTGACCAGCATAAAGCAGCACGTGCATGCCATGACTACTACTATCTTTGGTAAGCCACTTTGCCTTCTGAATTGGCTCTGCCTCCTTACAGAGTCGCTGGTTTATTAACCCTTTATGGTATTTCAGGGACACGCATTGGTCACTTGGGGTCAGATGTGCGGAAGAAACTGAAAGCCGCCTATACATTGGTTGAACAATTGTATACTGGTGCCCAACGAATCATCTGTATCGCATCTCATAACAAACCGGCGCCCACTTTGATTCAAGATACTCTGATGAAACTGTCAGTGCTTCCTGCCCGTGTTGAAGAGCTGAAGAAATCTGCTGCTCGAACCGGTGCAATCAATGCCTTAATCCGGGCAAAAGCCTGGGTGCCGGATTTTGATCCTATTGAAGCGGCTCAGGGCTATCCCAGCTTGAAGGAAGATGGATCAGAATTTGGTGAAGCGGATCTGCCAGCAATAAACCGGGAGGTACGTCCGCTAGCTTGTCAATTGGCTGAGGAAGCAGACTTGTCTCATTATCAAGCCCAATATGACAGCCAGAACAAGCGAATAGCCGCACCAATCCATGAATCGGAAAATCGGATCCCTCCAATCCGTAAGCATACTTACACTCCCGATATTGACCCGTCATTGCTGATCCATGATGAAGCTGTTTTTCAAGCATTAATGGGAATCGAATGGACAACTGTGGATTTCCAGCCACCGGGTAGAGAAATGGAGGCTGAAGCGGCGCAGGATGACCCACAACCATCAGGCCAGGCTGGTGACCAAGCTTGAACCGGAAGCCGGTTTTAAAACTGCCTCTCCTTTGTGAAAAACAATTATATTATTATGGGCACTATGTTGCCTTGTAATAGGCTAGCTGATACCTTTGATGTTGCTATGCCTTCGTGCCTAATTTGTTCTTCCTGTGGTAATGAACTTTCCAAAACACTTTCTGAAATGAAAAATTCGTCAAGTGCCACCGCGGTTGTACCGTCAGGCGGAATATGATGTCTGCATATATGAAATCAAAACATCCAAAACAAAATTTTAAGTATATGATCAAATTTGTGAGATACATAATGCCTGCCATCGTTGAGCGTGAAGTTGGCTTGGCCAATCTTGAAGCGGAGTTTTGCAAACCCACACTGTTGGAGGAGATAACAACTCTTGTATATATATGACGCTGGTTTACCATGTAAACCGTGCCGGGTTATAATAAACACCATGTTACTCCATATGAGGATGTTAACAACAAGGATCAAACCGGGCAAATAGCCTCCGGATTGACGTGAACTGTGTTCCGTTAATTGATTGGTTAAAAAACTTTGTCGGTTTAAAAAACGCAATAAAAGCAAAAAAAAACCTTCAAAGAAAAGTGTGAAGCAAAAGCAATGACAAAACCGTTTGCTAAAAAAGGTTTATTCAAGCTGATCAAATGGCGTTACCATGGCCAAACACGACCAAGCTCCCGTTAGGTGTAACTATGGTTCTAGTCAGCCAGGTCCCCAAATGAAACCGTGGCATTTATGCCGACCAAATGGCATGGTCATGGTTCGGGTTCGACCAAGCCCCCAAGTGATTCTGTGGCCTTAGGCCGACCAAGAGGCATGACTGGTTCAGACATGACCAAGTCCCCAAGTGATCTGGTGGCTCTCGCCTATCAAGAGGCATGACTGGTTCAGACATGACCAAGTCCCCAAGTGATCTGGTGGCTCTCGCCTATCAAGAGGCATGGTATTGGTTCGGACACGACCAATCCTCCAAGTGATATAACACGATGCTTTTAGCAAAGCGAACTCAAGGGGTAAACCGGAAGCCGCTTTAGAATAACTCTGTGTAACCACACATGATGTAAAAGAACAGATACCCCGCTTTAGCTGAGGTTCCGGTTTATTATAGTTAATATATACATCATTGTAATATGTACATAAGTAGAACCAATGGCTTAGGTATAATAAGGCCGAAGATGAGCTATGTTCCACGGCCTGTTGGTCTCCTCCTCTGATGTACGTGAGTCCTTATGTTCTCGAATATCAATCAGATAGTATGACCCGTTGTGCAGATTCTTGCTGACCACGAAAGGCCCCTCCCAAGGTGGGGATAACTTATGCATATCAGTCTGATCTTGGATGAGCCGAAGCACCAAATCTCCCTCCTGAAAGGTTCTGGTTCTGACCCGGCGACTGTGATAACGACGAAGATCCTGCTGGTAATCGCCGATCGGGCGGCTGCGATATCACGCTCTTCATCCAACCGGTCCAAAGCATCTTGCCATGCTGTCTCGTTGTCCGCTTCAATATAAGCCGTTACACGAGGTGAATCATGACGGATATCACTGGGGAGAACCGCCTCCGCTCCATAAACCATGAAGAACAGTGTGTATCCTGTTGATTTGTTGGGCGTTGTATTGATGCTCCATAACACAGATGGTAATTCTTCTACCCAACAACCCGGCGTTCTCTGCAAAGGAACCATGAGCCGGGGCTTGATGCCTCTCAAGATCTCTTGATTAGCTCTTTCTGCTTGACCATTGGACTATGGATGTGCCACTGATGAAACGTCGAGCCGGATGTGCTCCCGTTCGCAGAACTCCTTCATAGCACCTTTGGACAAATTGGTACCATTATCTGTGATGATACTGTGTGGAAAGCCAAATCGGAAAATCACTTTTTTAATGAATTGAACCGGCGTGGCCACATCACACTTGCTAACAGGTTCTGCCTCCACCCACTTTGTAAACTTGTCAACCGCCACCATGAGGTGGGTCTTCTTATCTTTGGACCTTTTGAAAGGCCCAACCATATCCAGCCCCCAAGTCGCAAACGGCCAAGTAATTGGAATCATTCTCAATTCTTGAGCCGATACATGAGCACGTCTTGAAAACCTTTGGCAACCATCACATCGTCTGACCAGATCCTCTGCATCAGCATGAGCAGTTAACCAATAGAAGCCATGGCGAAACGCTTTAGCCACCAGAGACTTTGAACCGGCGTGGTGACCACAATCTCCTTGGTGGATCTCACGCAAAATTTCACGGCCTTCTTCAGGAGACACGCAGCGTTGAAAAGCTCCTGATACACTGCAATGATGCAACTCGCCGTTGATGATAGCCATGGACTTGGATCGCTGGATTATCTGCCGAGCCAGAATCTCATCCTCTGGCAACTCGCCCCGGTTCTTGTACGCCAGGTAAGGAAGCGTCCAATCCGGAATAACATGAAGAGCTGCCACCAATTGAGCCTCCGGATCAGGAATAGCCAAATCCTCTTCACCAGGGATCTTGACCGATGAGTTGTGCAGCACATCCAGAAAAACATTGGGCGGGACCGGTTTGCGCTGAGAGCCCAGCCGGCTTAAAGCGTCCGCCGCTTCATTTTTCTGCCGGTCCATGTGGTCCACCTGATAGCCTCTGAAATAACCTGCAACGATATCCACCTCACGACGATATGCTGCCATGAGTGGGTCCTTGGAGTCCCAAGTGCCAGACACCTGCTGAGCCACAAGGTCCGAGTCACCGAAGCACTTAACTCGACTTAGATTCATCTCCTTAGCCATCCGGAGACCATGGAGCAAGGCTTCATACTCAGCTACATTGTTAGTACAAGGGAACATTAAGTGGATAACATAACAAAACTTATCACCTCATGGGGAAGTTAATACGACTCCAGCCCCCGAGCCTTCCAATTGCCTGGATCCGTCAAAATGGATGGTCCAATACGTATGATCCGGCTTTTCTTCAGGTGCTTGCATTTTCGTCCAATCATTGATGAAATCAACAAGTGCTTGAGACTTAACCGCTGTCCGAGGCACATACTTCAAACCGTACGGCCTCAGCTCTATAGCCCACTTTGCAATCCGGCCAGTTGCTTCCCGGTTCTGGATGATATCTCCCAAAGGAGCAGAACTGACCACTGTAATTGGATGCCCTTGGAAGTATTGTTTAAGCTTCCGGCTTGCCATAAAAACTCCATACACCAGCTTCTGCCAATGCGGATACCTTTGCTTGGACTCAATGAGCACCTCACCGATATAATAGACCGGACGTTGAACCGGATGCTCCTTACCTGCCTCCTTTCGCTCTACCACAATAGCCACGCTGACCGCACGAGCATTAGCAGCAACATATAGCAGCAACAGCTCCTTATCAATGGGAGCGGCGAGCACATGCGGATTGGCCAATTGCCGTTTTAAGTCCTCAAATGCTTCATCAGCAGCAGAACTCCAGACAAACTGATCCGTCTTCTTCAACATCTAATACAAAGGGATTGCCTTCTCACCGAGGCGACTAATAAACCGGCTTAATGCAGCAATCCGGCCTGCCAGGCGCTGAACATCATTGATACACTTCGGTTTGGCGAGGGAGGTGATGGTTGTGATCTTCTCCAGATTAGCCTCAATTCCCCTATTGGACACCAAGAAGCCTAATAACTTGCCCGCCGGTACACCAAAGACACACTTGTCCGGATTAAGCATCATCTTGTATGTTCTCAGGTTATCAAAGGTTTCCTTCAAATCATCAATCAAAGTCTCCTTCTCCCTGGACTTAACCACGATATCATCCACGTAAGCATGTACATTACGGCCAATCTGCTTTTGAAGACAATTTTGTACACACCGTTGGTAAGTTGCTTGGGCACTCTTGAGCCCGAAGGGCATAGACACATAGCAGAAGGCTCCAAAGGGAGTTATAAATGCCATCTTCTCATGGTCCTTAACTGCCATTTTGATCTGATGATAGCCAGAATACGCATCCAAAAAACTTAAACGCTCACAGCCCGCCGTAGCATCAATAATTTGATCAATACGGGGGAGGGCAAAAGGATTTGCTGGACAAGCCTTATTAAGATCTGTGTAATCCACACACATGCGCCAGGTGCCATTTTTCTTGAGGACCAGCACCGGATTGGCAAGCCACTCAGGGTGAAAAACTTCAATAATAAAGCCAGCTGCTAAGAGCCTGGCTACCTCTTCTCCAATTGCCTTGCGTCTTTCTTTGTTAAACCGGCGGAGGAACTGTTTCACCGGTTTATATTTAGGATCCACCTTAAGTGTGTGCTCAGCGAGTTGCCTCGGTACACCTGGCATGTCAGAGGGTTTCCATGCAAAAATGTCCCGATTCTCATGGATGAACTCGATGAGCGCGCTTTCCTATTTCGGATCCAAGTTGGCACTGATGCTAAACTGCTTGGACGAATCACCAGGTACAAAGTCAACAAGCTTAGTTTCTGCTGCCGATTTGAACTTCAGGGCTGGATCATGATCCGTAGTGGGCTTCTTCAACGGAGTCATGTCCGCCGGATCAACATTGTCTTTATAATACTTCAACTCCTTGGTGGCACAAACCGACTCTGCATAAGCCGCATCTCCTTCCTCGCATTCCAAAGCAATTTTGCGGCTTCCATGAACCGTTATTGTCCCCTTGTGACCCGGCATCTTAAGCTGCAAATACACATAACAGGGCCGAGCCATAAACTTGGCGTAGGCCGGTCGCCCAAATAGGGCATGATATGGACTTTGGATTTTCACCACTTCAAACGTCAATGTCTCCGACCTGGAATCATGATCATCCCCAAAGGCCACTTCCAGAGCTATCTTACCAACGGGATATGCTGATCTGCCAGGCACTACACCATGGAATACTGTATTAGACGGTTTGAGATTCTTATCTGTTAGTCCCATACGACGGAAGGTCTCATAGTATAGGATGTTAATGCTGCTCCCTCCATCCATGAGCACCTTGGTGAACTTATAACCTCCCACCTGAGGCGCCACCACCAGAGCCAACTGACCCGGATTATCGACCTGGGGTGGGTGATCCTCTCTGGTCCATATGATTGGTCGTTCAGACCAACGTAGATAACGGGGTATGGCCGGTTCAACAGAGTTGACTGCCCGCCTCTGAACCTTCTGGTCTCGCTTGTCCAAGCTAGTGGTGAAGACATGGTACTGCCCACTACTCAACTGCTTTGGGTTGCTCTGGTAACCTGACTGTTGCTGCTGTTGGTTGTAACCACCCTGGTTGTTCTGACTATTGTGACCATTATGTCCGCCCGGATTACCATTGAATCCTGAACCGGAACTTCCTCCACCGTAACCCGGCCCGGATCCTGAGCCACCGCCAGATTCGTGATCATACCAGAAATTATTAGAATTCTTGAACTCCTGCATAATAAAGCAATCCTTCCAAAGGTGGTTTGCTGGCGCCTCCTTCATCCCATGTCTTGGACAGGGCTGACTTAGCAGATAGTTTAGGCAGTTTGGGTTAGGGTTGGGTGCTCCATTATGATTTTTCGGTCTACCCTTGCGTCGCTGGCCATCGTCCTGTGCGTTGGTATTAGCCACAAAGTCCATGTTACCATCCGCTTTACGCTTGCCTCCACCACCATTGCCTGCCCAGTGATGCTGCTGACCTTTGGAGCTGTTGTTCTTCTTCCCTTTCCCTATCTTGTCATCATCAGATTCGGGATCCTTGGTACTATCAGAATCAGCATATTTCACCAAAGCGGCCATGAGGTCCCCATGTCAGTGCAATGATGCTTCATCCGTCCCAACTTCAACTTCAGGGGCCCAAACCGGCAGTTGCCTTCTAGGGTTAATACTGCGGTGTCAGCGTTGATGCGGTCTGAGGAGTGCAACACTTGTGAAACCCGGCGCACCCAATGATTCGTTGATTCTCCTTCCTCCTGGACGCATGCAGCTAAGTCCACTATCGACATAGGCTGTTTACATGTATCCTTAAAATTGCTGATAAACCGGGCTCGTAATTGGGCCCATGAACTGATAGAATTAGCCGGCAAGCTTTTTAACCAAGTACGGGCCGTTCCTTCAAGCATCATGGTGAAGTATTTCGCACAGGCCGCATCATCCACATCAAGCATCTCCATGGCCATCTCATAGCTCTCCACCCATGTCTCTGGAGGTTGATCCGTCGTGTAATTTGGTACCTTGCGCGGGCCTTTGAAATCCTTGGGCAGGCGTACGTTGCGTAAAGCGGGGATAAGGCAAGGCACCCCCAAAGAACTAGAAGTAACACCAGGTTTAGTCGAGGTGGTTGGACGAACCGGCGTGAACTGCCGAGCCTGATGCTGTGTGGCTAACTCGGCCTCCCTGCGTGCGCGGGCCCGATCCACCACTCCCTGAGCGTTATCAGCACCACCCGCCGGGTTGTTGTCACGGGGTGCCCCACGTCGCTCATTACTCGACACTGCTGGTTCATCCATATGTCTGCTGTAGCTCCGGCTTGGACGGGGGGTCGAGTGGATCCGGTCGCGGCTGTACGAGTACGCTTCCTGTTGGGCCAAAGCTGTCCTCAGAAGTTCCTTGACCCGTCGGGTCTCTACTGCCTGCGGTGAGTCACCTTCAATTGGAATGGCCTCCAGCCGTGCAGCAGCGGCAACAAGATTGTCCATTGGGTTGGAGTAGTGACCCGGAGGTGTTAAAGCAGCCTGAGGTATAACGATGTTTTGACGAGGCGGGTCCATCTGACGAGGCTGAACCGGTGCACCGGCCCCAGGGGCTTCTGCTCGATTTCCCTCCAGCGGATTGCCGGCTCTTGGTCCTGGAGTGTTGAAAAGGTCTCTGGCCTCGAAAACCGGAGGTAAGCGGGATCGGTGCTTCCTCCTCATGACTTCATGCGACGCGCTCTGGTCCAACATAAGCCTGTAGGCTTGTGTGTCTAAAGCGGCCCGCTCTGCGGCCATCCTGGTGTCCTCAACCGCCCGATCCGCCTTGGCCTGGGTGATCTGTTCCTTTACCTTTGCAATCTCCGTGTTGTGAGCGTCCTGATCCAGCGGATTGACCTCCGCCATAAGCACAGCCAACACATCAAATAGTTCTGATAGAACCTGAGCCGGCGGGCGCACTGGCCTCCTGCCCCGGCAGCTGTTGCCGCTGCTGAACCGGAGGTTGCCGCAGCGGTCGAAGAATGAAGCGCTGCTTGTGTGCCATACATGAATATTCCAACCCGGTTGGGCAGATCAGAGGGGTCCAGAATACTGTCGCCATCGGAACAGCCCCCAATCCGGCCGTCTTGTAGCTGATAAAGAGATTCGGTTTCTCCGGTCGATGACTCGTCATCAGAACAAACGATGGCATCACCGCGAGATTCCGATCCATCCTCATAACTTCCTCCATGGATGACTCCCACGAAGGCACGCTTCATGGCCGGTTTAACCCGGGCGAATCGCGCACGTTGGGCCGTCTCGACGAGGTCGGTGCAGATGTCCGGCTCAGGGCCCAGTTCACCGATCTTGCCAATGAAAACGTGATTGCTACCAAAGGGGACCCGGTACCGTACTCAATTGAGCCGGCCTCGGGGCCCCAGCCTGCATCATTGATGTAGAGCCTGCCGCGACGACTCTTAGTCATCCGGCCTACAGCGTAGCCCTCGAGTCCTTCAAAGCGGCCCTCCAAGAACCGGAAACCATCGTGCGATAGCCCCACGGTGGGCGCCAACTGTCGTGGTTTTGTCACGGCAGCTGTCCTAGAGAAAGGACTTAGTCGTGGAGCCATCGCGACGGGTTAGCTTGAAGGGGTTAAAGCGGACACAGGGACGCAAGAGAGTTTATACTAGTTCGGCCCCTTCAATGAAGGTAAAAGCCTACGTCTAGTTGTGATGGAATTGATGGGGTTTCGATGACTAGGGAGCAAACAAGCTTCGCCTATGTCTCGAGTTGTTGTCTGTTGTCCTTGAACCGCCGCCGGGTCGTCCCCTTATATACACGGGTGACTCCCGTCGGTTCACAGAGTCCCAACACCGGTTGATATTCGTATCCGGGTTGGTCTTTCCTTATTCCTAACTTACAATACAAGTTTATATACAAATTCCGGTTTACAGCTACCAGTCTTGAACCGGCCACGGGCCTTAGGCCCTCATCTGCCTTCTTGGGCTTTATCACTTTTGGAACTACTGATGAAGTTGACTCGGCCCAGATAGGCCAGTTTACGCCCAGCAGTAATATCCCCAACACTTACCTTGTGGTCTTGAGATGGCTTAGGAAGAGATGAACCTGAGTAAACAAGGTTAGATAACACATATACATCTACTAGACAGAGCAAACAAAAGAAGCCACAAGAGTACCAAGATTGGGATGACATGTAAAGTGTGAGTACTGGGTACTCTATTGGATATAGACATGTCCCCAAAGGTAAAGATATGCAATGAATTCAAGATTTCCTTCCCTAGCAGTCTTTCTCCCCTTGAATCTTATATTGGATAATGGGAGAACATAGGGAAACAAAATCAGAGCAAAACAGATCATAAACATAAACATAACATAGACATGTCTTTCCCCTCTTAAAGACATGTGACTTCTCTCCTCTTGAACACCAAGCATCTGGGGCCTTGGATGTGATTACCTCTCTCTCCCTTTTTCTCTTTCCCCCCTCTTGAAGATATAAGATTTGATGTGATCTCTCTCTCCCCCTTTGACATCAATTTCCAAGAAGGGATCTTCTGGAGTGTGAGTCAAAATAGGTTTGGTCCTTGAGTCATAGAGCAAAGTAGCATATAGATTGTGATGCCGGTAGAGGACAAGAATCATCGAGTGGAGCTGGATAGAAAATGCAAGAATAAGTGGCTAATTGTCTTCTCTGTAGTGAAGTCGGTGGCACCGAGTTGTGTTCTTCGATTGCACCGAAAGAATTCGGTTGGAACGAAAGTAGACTGGTGTGACCGAGTTCAACATAGAAGAGAGGAATAGACACCTAAGCTCACTAGGCAAATAGGATCTCACAAAGATTTGCAAGGAATTAGCTGAGAGATTTGCAATGAATTGGATGCAAAAAATGTAGAATAAATTAGAGAAAGAAAATCTAGATGAAGTTTATGCAAGGAACAAATGCAAGAACTCGAAGAAACACTAGAGAACTTCATCTAGAATTGGGCGGTGACGAAGTCACCTATGTTAGAGTATATTGACCGAGGAGTCAAGTGAGAACACTTGATCGTATGTCATACTCATTGATTAAGCTCAAAACGGGGTTACCATTTTTCGTTTAAGCTTTTGATGTATTCGCATCTTGTTGAGCTGCTTTGACCCATGACCTGGAGTAAAGCTTTTCTAAGATGGAATAGCATACCTTGGGTGGTGGTGTTGATCTTGATCATGTAGTTGAACTTGTGTGGGTTGCTCAAGGATGATGTAGCTCATCAATTGGGAGCACCACTTGGATTTGAGTTCATCTACCTACATGGGTTAGTCTTGCAAGGAAGAGCACTTGTGTATCCAAAATGACAATCATGAAATTTGATACCAAATGAAACTTGATATATAGAATTTGTCAAAGGATATGTTGAGGGGTTTCATGCTTCCTTGTCTTCAACCACCATTGTGTAGAGACTTGGTGATGTAGAGATTGCTCAAGATGTGAGTGATTGGCAATCTCAAAGATTTTGGTTCATCCAAGTACCTACAAGGGTTAGATAGCATGCAAGGGTACAAATGTATCCAAGACATATGATTATCATCATAAGAGAAGAAGTCAAGGATTAGTTAAAGGCTTATGCATTGCATGTATCCAAATGGAGTTTCTACTCCAAGTTTGAAGCAGCAATGATGTTCAACTCACCTCTCAAACGGCAAAATACTTTCTCATCAAGCTATCGGGTCCGGTTTTGGATCCGATAACCTGTTAATAGCTCGGACTAATGGGGATTTTCCATGTGTAAAATCATCATTGGCCGGAGGAAACACGTGTTGCCTCACCGTTGGGACAGATGTCATCCACTCATTGGACAGGAGGCGCCTATGATAGGTCGACACGTGGCACGACCCAACAGTGGCCCATTCTGGTGAAAAAGACTGGCCCAGTAAAAATTAGCAGGCCGGCCCATATAAGGTCTACTTGTGTCAGGTTCATTTAAGCCCATGGCCCATACGAGATGTGCCAATTCGACCCATCAACGGCCTGTTAAAGATTTGACACCATTGCATCCCATCGTCAGTTCGAGCACGTTAACAACCCGCTATATATTTGGGCTCAATATTGGCCCAATGAGATTTTGGCATGTTAACGGCCCATTCAGTGGATGGGCCAATTTTCACGGCGTACATCTTTCGGCCTTTTAGCGACCCATTTAAATGTTTGGCTAATTTTTGGCCCGGTGTGTCTTTCAGCCTGTTGACGGCCCATAAATCAGTTGGGCCATTTGTAGTCGGACCTGAGTTTTGGCCTTTTAGCGACCCATTTAAGTGTTGGGCCAATTTCCGGCCCGGTGTGTCTTTCAGCCTGTTGACGGCCCATATATCTGTTGGGCCATTTGTAGTCAGACATGAGTTTTGGCCTTTTAACGGCCCATGCCCTTCATGGTCCAATACTAGCCTGGTTTCTCTTTCGGCCTGCTAAAGGCCCACAACACAGTTGGGCCATTTACAATATGACCTGACTTTTGGCCTCTTAGCGGCCCATGCTCTTCATGGTCTAGTACAAGCCCGCTGTCTCTTTCGGCCTACTAAAGGCCCATAGTATAGTTGGGCCATATGTAGCCCGAACTTAGTAACGGCATGTTAACGGCCCGTGAAATCAATTGGGCCCACCTGTTGCTCGCTTCGATGTCGGCCTGTTAACAACCCGGGAGTTAAGAGGGCCGACCATTAACTTTCAGCCTGGTAATGGCCCATTAACTTAATGGGCCCACTAAAGTTCGTACATGTCTTTAGGCCAGATTAGATAATTTGAGCCCATTATGACGAGCAATTATGCGCAGGACCAAAACCGATCAAGCAAAGGTACGGCATACAGGGAAAAACATTGCACATCCAGGATATATTATAGGAAATTACATCCATTGGGCAATCAAAGATTGATGCCAGTGCAAATAAATGAACAGAACCTAACAATCTACAATGTCACAATCTGCAACCTCAGCACGGATGACGCCCATAAGCATGTGGGTAAGTTCTTGCTGCTTTGCTACACTGTCTCTGAAAACATTGATCAGTTGTTGTGTCGCACGACTCCGCACCTCTGATTCCTCCATCATTTCCATCATTCCTTCAACCATTAATTGGTTCACAAACATACATTTTTTCCATTGCATTCGAGACAGAGTATACTGAACAGATTAAGATGGTGATTTTGGCAGGCTTGTATTATTGATAGTGGAGAGTGTCTCGACCACTGCATCATAGCATAAATTAGGAGGGGAACCAAACAGATTAATCACGAGTTATTGCCATATTACCTGGCCTAGATTTATTGGAAAGAAACAATGGGGTTGCCTTGTTGTTTTCAGAGTTTGTCTTCTTGAAGGAAATATGCCCTAGAGGCAATAATAAAGTTATTATTTATTTCCTTGTATCATGATAAATGTTTATTATTCATGCTAGAATTGTATTAACCGGAAACATAATACTTGTGTGAATACATAGACAAACTAAAAGTCACTAGTATGCCTCTACTTGACTAGCTCGTTAATCAAAGATGGTTATGTTTCCTAACCATAGACATGTGTTGTCATTTGATTAAGGGATCACATCATTAGGAGAATGATGTGATTGACATGACCCATTCCACTAACTTAGCACCCGATCGTTTAGTATGTTGCTATTGCTTTCTTCATGACTTATACATGTTCCTATGACTATGAGATTATGCAACTCCCGTTTGCCGGAGGAACACTTTGTGTGCTACCAAACGTCACAATGTAACTGGGTGATTATAAAGGAGCTCTACAGGTGTCTCCAAAGGTACATGTTGGGTTGGCGTATTTCGAGATTAGGATTTGTCACTCCGATTGTCGGAGAGGTATCTTTGGGCCCTCTCGGTAATGCACATCACATAGGCCTTGCAAGCATTGCAACTAATGAGTTAGTTGCGAGATGATGTATTACGAAACGAGTAAAGAGACTTGCCGGTAACGAGATTGAACTAGGTATTGAGATACCGATGATCGAATCTCGGGCAAGTAACATACCGATGACAAAGGGAACAACGTATGTTGTTATGCGGTCTGACCGATAAAGATCTTCGTAGAATATGTAGGAGCCAATATGAGCATCCAGGTTCCGCTATTGGTTATTGACCGGAGACATGTCTCGGTCATGTCTACATTGTTCTCGAACCCGTAGGGTCCGCACGCTTAACGTTACGATGACAGTTTCATTATGAGTTTATATATTTTGATGTACCGAAGTTCGTTCGGAGTCCCGGATGTGATCACGGACATGACGAGGAGTCTCGAAATGGTCGAGACATAAAGATTGATATATTGGAAGCCTATGTTTGGACATCGGAAGTGTTCCGAGTGAAAACGACATTTTACCGGAGTACCGGGAGGTTACCGGACCCCCCCGGTAACCTAATGGGCCTTAATGGGACTAGTGGAGGAAGAGGAGAGGAGGCCTAGGGGCAGCCGCGTGCCCCGCCCCCCAAGTCCAAATTGGACAAGGAGGGGGGGGGGGGGCGCCCCCCCTTTCCTTTCCCCCAAGTCCTAATCCAACTAGGGAAAGGGGGGGAGTCCTACTCCCGGTAGGAGTAGGACTCCTCCTGCGCGCCTCCTCCTAGGGCCGGCCGCACCCCCCTTGCTCCTTTATATACGGGGGCAAGGGGGCACCTCTATGTTGTGTCAACACTTCCATTGCCGTTCTACGAGGGTACGTAGACAACACTCTCCCCTCTCGTTGCTATGGATCACCATGATCTTGCGTGTGCATACGAATTTTTTTGAAATTACTACGTTCCCCAACACTTCTTATCTTCAGCAGCCCGCACCAAATTAAGACACTAGCATTGCTATCATTGGCCAAGTCAGATAATAGGAAAGAAACATTGGCACAACGAACGTTTGGGCAACTAGCCAACACCAAATTAACACAATATGACACATCTATCATCAGCCAGGTAAGGTAATACGAAAGCAACATTGACACAATGAATGAACGGGCAACGAGAGCAACACTACAATTCAGTAATGTGCATGATATGAGATAGTACACTCATGCAACTCAGTATGCAAAACTACCAGGCAGTTTTCTTTACAAAAATCAACATTGGCGCCTTTAACATTTTGCTACAACTAATTTTAGATCAGATAAAGGTTGGATTCACGCCGATTAACAAAATTGTAACATCCCAAATTTTCAATTTAGAATGTTATACAATAGATCATCATTGCATATCATATTTTATTGCATTTTGGTTGATCCTAGAAATTTCACGCAACTCAAGGACCCTCGGAGAGAGTTGGGGATTTCATTATTTTCATATTTGAGTTTTCTGAAATTTTGAAAATAGGATCATTTGATTTTATTTATTTTATCTTCAATTATTTCTATTATAAAAGTATGAGAGAGGGAATAAAATGACTTTCCCAAAATAAATAAATATTGGGGATTTAATAATAAAATCAAATAATATTTTATTTTGGTTCTATTTGCTATTCTATTTGAATTTTAGGAAAAATGCGTGTTTTTCAAAATTGTATTTAGGCCCCAAATAAATGTTCATCCTGTGCGGTTTGATTTTAGAAGCCGGGGAAAATTTATTTCAGGATTTTTGGAGTCCGTTTAGTATTCCTTTTGTTTTTTTCTAAGCGTAATTATTAAAAAAAGTCCGAACCGACTTTGGGCCGTAACCGGCCAGGACTCCGCCTGGCCGGGGCTTTATATAGCCGCCGCCCCGGGCCGCCCTAGCCCCAGCCCAGCCGCGCCGCCCGCCCACAAACCCTAGCCGCCGCCGCCCCGCCGCCGCCGGAGTTCGCCGCCGACGAGGTCAAGCCGCCCCGGTTTTTTTTAGAAAACCGTTAGGTTTTCACCGGTTTTTTTTTCGGTTTTTTTAGATTCGATTTTTTAGATAGATTGGTTTTTTTTCTCGGTTTAGTTATTTAGCGAGCGTTCGCTCGTTCGTTCGTTTTAACAAACGCGTTCATCGTTTAGAATTAGATAACGAACGTTCGTTCGTTAATCTGTTCGTCGCTTTTCTTTTTCTCGGATTAAATCCACGATTATTCTGATCGCGATTCCCGATCCGATTTTCGTTCTAGTATAACTTTTCGCTCGTTTATCCGAATCAGACGATTCAAGCGCCTGGAGTTTCATCTCGAAACCCTCTTTCCGTTTAACCAACTCAAACAAGTTGTTGCCTCTGTAAAAATTGCCTTAGATCCAGAATAGTAAACTAAGCCTGTTTCTTTTGTCGTTTGTCTTTCGTTGCTTCGTTCGATTTGGTTCTTTTTGCCAACTGGAGTTCTTAAGTTGAACTTTCTGGTTAGATCTCTTATTTGAGTTTTACCTGTGCATTAGTTGAGTACTTATTGTATGCTTGTTTGTTTGCGATAGAGTACCCGGAGTGCGCCGCTTGCTACTTCAAATCGCTAGGTTTCCCGGATCATCAGCAAGGCAAGTAACACTTCGAACATACTTCCTTTTACCCAGTTTTTATTGCATTAGATCAATCCTCACACATTGCATGTTTAGGATCTAACTAAATTGTGGGTTTTGGGAAGTAGTTGAGGTAGTACCTATTACCTGTTTATTATCAAACCTTTGGGAGTTATTTCTATGTTTGCTTATTATGCCATGCTATGCTAGTAGACGTGGATTGGGTGAGTGAAATCCATGACAGATGTGAGTTTGTTAAATTAATGGTTTATCTAAGGTGGCAACTTAAATACACATCTGGGTGGATTGAGGCACCTGGGTATTCCAGCGATTGCCTGTTTTTCTTTTGGACCGCCACCCAGGCTCAAAGGGATCATGAGATTATGCTAGAAACTTCCGTGTGCAGCCACAAGCTACTATGGGCTCTAGCATAGTTGATTAAGTCGTGCGAACTCTTACAGTGGTAGACTAGCAGATGTAGGGGAAAGTAGGTGTAACGGTCTACCCAATCGTAAGGTGCTAGCACTTCTGAAAGACTATGTCTTGGTCATTCATTTCCTCAAACACCATGTAGTGCAAGAATCCCAACGGAGGAGATCGAGTCTTGTGGGAAAAGTGCGCAAACCTCTACAGAGTGTATAAACTAATCATGGTTAGCCGTGTCCCCGGTTATGAACACCTTGAGTATCTAGTACTTGGATTATCATGTGAATCTCATCATGTTACTCTATATTAATATTGTTGGGTTTTTAATGATGATGTTTAATTGGGATTGAGTGGGTGTCTACACTCTCAATGTTTAACAACCACCATGATAGTTAAATAAAATTTATTCCTTTGCAGTAGGGAAAAAATGGCTTAACCATAGAGCTTTCCACCAGCCAAATATGCATGTAGTATAGCCTTATTTTTTCATTGCTCTCTATGTGTTACATTGCCAGCATATTCGATGTGCTGACCCGTTTCGGGCTGCAACGTTCATGTTGCAGACTTTTCAGACGACGAGTAAGGTGCTTTTAGGTCGTGGTTCTATACTCAGTGATGCCGTTGGAGTTGATGGACTCACTTATCTTCCAAGCCTTCCGCTGTTATCGTTATTAGATGGCCTTAAGCCATATTTATTTTGTAATAAGTTCTCTTTTGAGACACTCGATGTAATAAGTGTGTGATTGCTAGTCTGTTATAAATCCTTCAAGTATTGTGTGGTGTCAGCATTACTGATCCAGGGATGACACCGGAGCACAGAGATTGGACCGTTTGAGGTCTGGTCGCTACAAAAATACATGCTGATGTAAAATATAGTGATATACAACAGGTACATACATCAGCATAGGAGCACGGAGAATTCCTGCAAGATATTTTCCTCGAATACAATCCCAATGAAGGAAGTCTTCTATCATTTAACCTTATTTTCTAAAAGAGAGATGGGTAAGAAACATGTAGAAAATATGATCAGAATGCTATAAAATTTCATGATGCGAGGATACGCACACGCTTCTTAGAATGGAGTTGACATTCTTTTGCTGGACTGGAGCGGACTAGTTCTTTGGCCACTGGAATCTGCTTATTATCAGTGGGAGTTGGGTTTCTCTGTGCTGGAGCAGTATCTATGAAAAATGGAGTTGGTTTATTATCTCCTGGCATTTGGATCTTTTGCAAAGACCTGGTTTGTAGCCCTTCAGATTCTAACATAGCCGCCTTCCCTTGCATGCCTTATATAGAAGAATGATGCTTCAATTATAAAACATGCTACAACAGAGATGAAATAGGTACTGAAGAATAGAAAGGCATGACATATTAACATGTATTCCCTCCATCCGAAAATAAATGGATGGGTCTAGGCGTAATGCAGTTCTAGATACATCCAGTTTTATCCATTTCTGCTACATGTAATCCGGACGAAGGGAGTATGATGTAAGAGCTAGGGATACGACAGGACAACACAGTAAAAAAAACTGAAAACCCACTGCAGAACCAAAGTAATCAAACCCACTGATATGAGATAGTACACTCATGCAGCTCAGGATGCAAAACTACCAGGCAGTTTTCCTTACAAAAATCATCATTGTGGCCTTTAATCATACATTTTGTTACAACTAAATTTAGATCAGATAAAGGTTGGATTCACGCCGATTAACAAAATACATGCTGATGTAAAATTTTAGTGATATACAACAGGTACTTACATCTGCATTGGAGCACCGAGAATTCCCGCAAGAAACTTTCCTCACAGACGATACCAATGCAGAAGTTCTTCTTTCTGTTAAGCTTATTTTCTAAAAGAGAGATGGGTAAGAAACATCTAGAAAATATGATCAGCATGCTATAAAATTTCATGATGCAAGGATACACACACGCTTCTTAGAATGGAGTTGACATATGTTTGCTGGACTGGAGCGGACTAGTTCTTTGGCCACTGGAATCTGCTTATTATCAGTAGGAGTTGGGTTTCTCTGTGCTGGAGCAGTATCTATAAAAACTGGAGTTGGTTTATTATCTCCTGGCATTTGGATCTTTTGCAAAGGCCTTGTTTGTAACCCTTCAGATTCTAACATAGTCGTCTTCCCCTTCCATGCCTTGTATAGAAGAATGGTGCTTTAATTATAAAACATGCGACAGTAGAGAGATGGAATAGGTACTGAAGAATAGAAAGGCATGACATATTGACATGTATTCCCTCCATTCGGAAAAAAATGGATGGGTCTAGGCGTATTTCAGTTCTAGATACATCCTTTTTTATCCATTTCGGCAACATGTAATCTGGACGGAGGGAGTATGGTGTAAGAGCTAGGGATACGACATGACAACACAGCAAAAAAACACTAGTTGAATGTAAAACTGTATGCTAGCAGAATACGTACAGAAATAACTAAGGCAACATACACGTGTATGATTGGGAAAATAAGATGGCATTGCAACAGAGCACTAGAACAACACTTCAATGTAAAAAAACATGGTATGGTAGACAGATGAAGTACACACTGATGAATAACAATGCATAAGATATTTAGAAGCATGATGTCCAAATTAAGCAGATGGCATTGTGATAGAGTAGAATGACAGTACTTGAATTTGAAAACACGTTATCATGAATGGAATAGGTACTGAAAAACAAGAAGGCATGACATATTTACATGCATGATCAGCATGCTAAGCACATGGCATTGCAACAGAGTAGATACACTCCAGGACACTATATGCATGTTGTACCCATATCACGTGCCAAGTTAGAGAAATGACCTTGTAGGGTGAAGAGGATTCAACATCTTTCTGCAAGTCTTCTGAAGAACTGCCTTTACATGTTCCATCATATTGGGTATCATTGACATCAAGTTTATTGGCCTTTACATTGCCCCGTGAGGTTCTTGTGGATATATCAGTGTGTGCAATTATATCTGACATGCATGGAAGACAACTAGTAGTTAGATTTATGTAATGAGTGCCTGTAGTAGACGGCATAAATAGTAGGACTTGGGTTAACTAGCAGCAACAGGTCTCAAAAACTAAAGGGAGAACACAGATGAAAGCTACAGAATATGTATCGTTTGTACTCGAGATTAACTAGATGGCACACAAAAGTATTAAAGAACAACATAGGTAATAATAGAAGTGGTATAATACTATAATCACCAGCCTGTGGGATAGCATTGGCTGATGGATGATAACTATGGATCAGCGTTACCTAAAGAACAAGTATCTTAGCTAAACTTTGGAACAACGTTAACTCCTGAACAAGACCCGTAAGAGATCAGCATGAATATACAATGAAATGTGATAATCTATTTTCCATGCTTAGATGAATAACAAAGCCATAAATGTTGCACACAAGTAAGATGAGGGTACAACCTATCTGGCCGCCATCCATAGGAGTGAGCATCATGTGCTGACTTGTCGATGACCCTGCAGTTGTTGTGGCTATCCATGTCGGGCACGCGCATTCGATACAGGGAACTGTTGAGTGGGGACTATAGCTCCCTTCTGGCGTATGCTTCCCTTGTTGGAGCAGCTGCGGTGAGTCGGAAGACGGTGTGGCTGAAGATGCAGATAACGCATAATGTTAAGAACGACGCATCTCTTTGATCTGAAGAAATACACTAAAGATCAACAACAAGGTACGAGAGTGGTCACACTTCTGTTGACTGAAGACTAAATTGGGGTCACACGATTTTATTTTATTTTGGTAATGTCCGATCTACATCAGATGGCTTGATGGCCGTCTTGTGCCTCCCGACTGACACTGTTAGGAATCTTCCCCGAAGAGCCAGCGACCAATGGCAGAGCAGCCTGCCTCCGCCATCCGTGGCCCCGGCCAAAACCCCACTCCCCGCCCCACCGCACTGCCGTGGTTGCGCCACCCCGGGCCAATCCACAAAGACTCCCCGTCATCCAGATCCAGCGGCAGCAGTACCTTCAACCCACACAACTCTAAGATAGCCATCTAAGCACTGCTTCTGCGGCGAACTTGCGGCCCCGCACCCTTACGTTAGACACCAGCGAACCAGAAGCCTAGGAGCTCCGCTGCCTCGAGGGGTGCTACTTCCTATTGGGAATCAATTGGCCCAGAATACAAATTCAGACAACTGACGCCTAAATAAAGTGATTTGAGATGAGGGTGCGACCTATCTAGCGGCATGGTGAAGTAGCCAGCTGTCGAGTCGGTGAGGTCGGCACGGTTGCGGTGGCGACCAGCGGCAGGGAAACAACGATGTCGCGATGGTCGACGGCTACGGGGAAGCAGCGCCGGGACTCTGGACGGATCCGAAGTTGGAGCCGCTCCGGCCCATGAACAACGGCGGGGGTGAATCGGCTCCGGTACGGTTCATGTTGCCGTCATCGAGGTAGCTCCAGCAGCACAGAGTAAGAGGCACACGGCCCAGTGCACGACGGCAAATGGACATCATCTCCGGCATTAGGGAGGAGGGCGGCTATGAAATTGGTGCGGTGGGGGCGCCATGGAGGAGGGGCTGAGGTTTCGCGGCTCGGGAGAAGGGAGCTTCTGGGGAGAAGGTGATTTGGCGCCCATGAGGTATGAATGGGGGGGGGGGATTGGGAGGGGAGTGGAACCATGTTTTACGGGCGCATTTGTCTGAAATGTGAGGGGGAGTTACAGTTCTACCCATGCCTTTAGGCTTCTCGGCTTGGGTTTGTATACTGAGGGTCGGGGATAGTAGAGTAACTTTGCTTCTCCTCAAATAGTGGGCGGGAGCGATTTCGGGCGAGGAGGGCGTGTTTTGAAATATAGTGGGCGTGAGCGATTTCGGGCGAGGAGAGCATGTTTTGAAATAGTGGGCGCGAGCTATTTCGGGCGAGGAGAGCGTGTTTTGCCGACCATGGTTTATGAATTATTCGGCACATGTCATTTCGGCCAAGCAGAAGGTGCGCCTGGATGAAGTTACGAACCTACCCTCGATGTTCAATGGGCCAATTGATGCGTGTCCCACATAGGACGGTAATTTCGTGTCTCCCATTTATTTGCTCGGGCGAATTCCACCGAGCAAAGGATGTTTAACGGTTCGTTCAAATTTTGGGAGAACGAGCATCCACGCCTACCTTACCTAGTCGATTCGAATCAAATTTTGAAATATTAGCTTGCCACTTCTTTTTTAGATGGAGAGATGATGCTCGGGAGTAATGTGTTTTTACATGCTCGTTGCTAGTGATTTACTATATGACAAATAGTTGACCCACTAAAAACGGGAATCAAACCTAAAATGAAATATCTCGATTCAATGAAATAGCTCATTCACCAAGTCAAAATAGTGAAGTAAATCCAAAATTGAACACCTCAATCGAGTAGCATGTTGTACAGTGTTATAGTACTCCATGAACATGTTGAAAGTCAAATTAATGAACTTATTTGATATACGCATATATCCGTTCATGTGTGGATTGCAGACAACATGTTCTCCAATTTAAATATTTGAATGCAAGTTTATATCGAAACATGGTTTATATCAGTCTTTGATGCATAAAACGCGACCTCCCCCTCTCCCAGACTCCTGCTCTCTCTCTCTTTGGCGGAAAATCTTCAATTCTGTCGCACGCATCCAACACACAAACCTTGTTGGTCCCTCTCGCTTTCTCTCCATCTCTCTCTCTCTCTCTCTCTCTCTCTCTCTCTCTCTCTCTCTTTGTGTGTGTGATACGTCTCCATCGTATCTGCTTTTCCAAACACTTTTGCCCTTGTTTTGGACTCTAACTTGCATGATTTGAATGGAACTAACCCGGACTGACGATGTTTTCAGCAGAATTACCATGGTGTTATTTATGTGCAGAAACAAACGTTCTCAGAATGACCTGAAACTTCATGGAGCAACTTTTTGGAAAATATAAAAAATACCTGCAAAAGATGGAGGCCAGGGGGCCCACCACCTGTCCACGAGGGTGGGGGCGTGCCTGCCCCCTAGGGCGCGCCCCCTACCTCATGGGCCCCCTGGAGCTCCTCCGACTCCAACTCCAACTCCAACTCTATATATTGTGTTTCAGGGAGAAAAAAATCAGAGAGAAGAATTCATCGCGTTTTATGATACGGAGCCGCCACCAAGCCCTAAAACCTCTCGAGAGGGCTGATCTGGAGTCCGTTCGGGGCTCCGGAGAGGGGAATCTGTCGCCATCGTCATCATCAACCATCCTCCATCACCAATTTCATGATGCTCACCGCCGTGCGTGAGTAATTCCATCGTAGGCTTGTTGGACGGTGATTGGTTGGATGGGATCTATCATGTAATCGAGTTAGTTTTGTTAGGGTTTGATCCCTAGTATCCACTATGTTCTGAGATTGATGTTGCTATGACTTTGCTATGCTTAATGCTTGTCACTAGGGCCCGAGTGCCATGATTTCAGATCTGAACATATTATGTTTTCATCAATATATGAGAGTTCTTGATCCTATATTCCAATTCTATAGTCACCTATTATGTCTTATGATCCGTTAACCCCGAAGTGACAATAATCGGGATAATTACCGGTGATGACCATAGTTTGAGGAGTTCATGTATTCACTATGTGTTAATGCTTTGTTCCAGTACTCTATTAAAAGGAGGCCTTAATATCCCTTAGTTTCCGTAAGGACCCCGCTGCCACGGGAGGGTAGGACAAAAGATGTCATGCAAGTTCTTTTCCATGAGCACGTATGACTATATTCAAAATACATGCCTACATTACATTGATGAACTGGAGCTAGTTCTGTGTCACCCTAGGTTATGACTGTTACATGATGAACCGCATCCGGCATAATTCCCCATCACCGATCCATTGTCTACGAGCTTTCCATATATTGTTCTTCGCTTATTTACTTTTCCGTTGCTATTGCTATCATCACTACAAAATACCAAAAACATTACTTTTACTAATGTTACCTTTTGCTACCGTTACCACTACTATCATATTACTTTGCTACTAAATACTTTGCAGCAGAGACTAAGTTTCCATGTGTGGTTGAATTGACAACTCAACTGCTAATACTTGAGAATATTCTTTGGCTCCCCTTGTGTCAAATCAATAAATTTGGGTTGAATACTTTACCCTCGAAAACTGTTGCGATCCCCTATACTTGTGGGTTATCAAGACTATTTTCTGGCACCGTTGCCGGGGAGCATAGCTCTATTCTTTGAGTCACTTGGGATTTATATCTGCTTATCATTATGAAGAACTTGGAAGATACAAGAACCAAGATTTATCCCTCAACTACGAGGGGAGGTAAGGAACTGCCATCTAGCTCTGCACTTGATTCACCTTCTGTTTTGAGTAAGCTTGCGACACCTAAACCTGCTTCTACTATTCGTTCTGTTATGTCGCATGTTATTGATGATGCCACTTCTGCTATACATGATACTTATGATGAAACTACTTCTATGCTTGATACTACTGTGCCACTTGATGAATTTCTTGATGAACAACTTGCTAGGGCTAGAGAGATTGAAAATATTGAATCTGATAATACTGATGAAATTGATGATGAAGACTTGCCTGTTATTCCTGAGGGTTATGTTTTTGATAAAGAAGCTTCTTTAGCTATTTTAGCTTGCAAAGATAGATATGAACTCAAGAGGTTATTAGCTAAATGGAATAAGCAATCTCTAAATGCTAGAATGAAACCTGACCCTGCTTTTGCTACTTCACCTATCTGTGTTACCGATAAGGATTATGAATTCTCTGTTGATCCTGATATAATTACTTTGGTTGAATCTGATCCTTTTCATGGCTATGAATCTGAAACTTTTGTGGCACATCTTACTAAATTAAATGATATAGCTACCCTGTTCACTAATGATGAGAGAACTTGCTACTTTTATATCCTTAAAATATTTCCGTTCTCATTAAAGGGTGATGCTAAGATATGGTTTAATTCTCTTGATCCTGGTTGTGTGCGTAGTCCACAGGATATGATTTATTACTTCTCTGCTAAATATTTCCCTACTCATAAGAAACAAGCTGCTTTAAGGGATATATATAATTTTGTGCAAATTGAAGAAGAGAGTCTCCCACAAGCTTGGGGGAGGCTTCTCCAATTACTTAATGCTTTGCCTGATCATCCTCTTAAGAAAAATGAAATACTTGATATCTTTTATAATGGACTAACCGATGCCTCCAGAGATTACCTGGATAGTTGTGCTGGTTCTATTTTCAGGAAAGAACACCGGATGAAGCTTAAATTCTATTGAATAATATGTTGACAAATGAAAATAATTGGACACTCCGGAGCCAATTCCTGAGCCTATTCCTAAACCAACTCCGAAGAAGAGGGGTATTCTATTTCTCAGTCCTGAAGATATGCAAGAGGCAAAGAAATCTATGAAAGAAAAAGGTATTAAAGCTGAAGATGTTAAGAATTTACCTCCTATTGAAGAAATACATGGTCTTAATTTACTGCCTGTTGAAGAAACATATGATCTTAATCCTTTACCTATTGAAGAAACTCATGGTCTTGATAACCCGACACAGGTAGTAAAGGTAAATTCTCTCTATAGATATGATAAAGCTGAAATCCCATTTACTAAGTTTGCTAGCCCATGCTTAGATGAGTTTGATAAATTTATGGCTAAGCAAGAAGATTTTAATGCTTATTTTGGTAGACAATTGAAATACAATTCAAATATGCTTGAACACTTGGGTGATTATATGGCTAATGTCAAAGGTGAACTTAAACTTATTAGTAAACATGCTTCTATGGTTACCACTCAAGTAGAACAAGTACTTAAAGCTCAAAATGATTTGCTCAATGAATTGAATAGTAAGGATAATGACAATGCTGTTAGAGTTATGACTAGAGGTGGCAAAATGACTCAGGAACCTTTGTATCCTGAAGGCCACCCTAAGAGAATTGAGCAAGATTCTCAGAGAAATAATATAGATGCACCTAGTCCTTCTAAAAGGAAGAAAAAGAAAAATGATAGGACTTTGCATGCTTCTAGTGAACTTGTTATTGAAACACCTGAGAATCCAAATGATAATTCTATTTCTGATGCTGAAACACAATCTGGTAATGAACCTGAAACTAGTAATAATGCTAATAATAATGTTCATGATGATGCTCAACCTAGTAATGACAATGATATAGAAATTGAACCTGCTGTTGATCTTGATAACCCACAATCAAAGAATCAACATTATGATAAGAAAGACTTTGTTGCTAGGAAACATGGTAAAGAAAGAGAACCATGGGTTCAGAAACCCATGCCTTTTCCTCCCAAACCATCCAAGAAAAAGGATGATGAGGATTTTGAGCGCTTTGCTGAAATGATTAGACCTATCTTTTTGCGTATGCGATTAACTGATATGCTCAAGATGAATCATTATGCTAAGTATATGAAAGAAATTGTTACAAATAAAAGGAAGATACCGGAAGCTGGAATTTCCACCATGCTTGCTAGTTATACTTTTAAGGGTGGAATACCAAAGAAACTTGGAGATCCCGGTGTACCAACTATACCATGCTCCATTGAAGGAAACTATGATAAAACTGCTTTATGTGATCTTGGAGCCGGTGTTAGTGTTATGCCTCTCTCTTTATATCGTAGACTTGATTTGAATAAGTTGACACCTGCTGAAATATCTTTGCAAATGCCTCATAAATCAACTGCTATACCTGTCGGTATTTGTGAGGATGTGCCTGTTGTAGTTGCAAATGTTACTATTTTAACGGACTTTGTTATTCTTGATATTCCCGAGGACGATAGTATGTCTATTATTCTTGGAAGACCCTTTTTGAATACTGCAGGGGCTGTTATTGATTGCACTAAAGGCAATGTCACTTTTCACGTTAATGGTAATGAGCACACGGTACACTTTCCGAGGAAACAACCTCAAGTTCATAGTATCAACTCTATTGGAAAATTTCCATCGATTATATTTGGAGGTTTTGAATTTCCTCTTCCTACTGTCAAGAAGAAATATGATATTCTTATTATTGGGGATGTGCATATCCCCGTTGAGGTAACATAGTGTTATTCGAAGTTTCTCTAGTTCCATGTAATTCAGAATGAGTTCGTTAACAAGACTTGATCAACCTTGTTAGTGGATTCCTTTTGATGATCATGAGATGGATGAAACTAGAAGGCACAACCTTCTGTACCCTCCTTTTACTTTTTGTTATTTATATTAAATAAAATAAAAATAGTATTTTTCTGTATGTTATCTGATTATCCGTGCAATATAAAAATACCCCAAAAATAAAAGTTCTCCAAATGCCCTGAAATTTAAATATGATTTTTTCTGGAATATTTGAGAATATTTGGCACTGAGAACACAGTAGGGGGGTCAACCACCTGCCTACGAGGGTGGAGGGCGCGTCCTACCCCCTGGGCGCGCCCCCTGCCTCCTGGGCCCATGATGGTCCTCCTCCACTTATCCTTTCACCCACACACTCCTTCTTCCTCCCCCAAACACGAATATCCAGCTCAAACCTGAGTCCAAGCTCATTTTGGTGCCATTTTCGATCTCCTTGCTCAAAGCACCTCTCACAAAACTGCTTGGGGAGATTTTTCCTTGGTATGTGACTCCTCCATTAGTCCAATTAGTTTTTGTTCTAGTGCTTTATTCATTGCAAAATTTTGCTGCTTAGGTGACCCTGTTCTTGAGCTTGCATGTCAAATTTATATGGTCAAAAGTAGTTTTGATGCATGATTTAGGCCCTAGGCACTTGTAGGAGTAGTTGCTATCAATATTATTGAGTTTGGTTTACTTTTATTTTGAAGTTACTAAATTTTTTAGAATTTTTCAGAAAATGATGAAGAGACTTTTGAGGGGCTCATCGAGCCGAAGCTCAAAGGAAAAGGCACCAAAGCCTAAGTATAATCTACCTCGCACCACAGAGGTTCGGGCGTGTGGATGGCCTTCCGATGATTTCTTGAGAGCAGCCGAGATTTATGAAGATTTTCATGAATTGGCTAAGAATGCAGGCCTCACCGCTTTCCTCCATGACCAACGCGATCAATATCTCTTACTCACAAATATCTTTGTGCAAAACTTTCATTTCCATTCTAGGAGCTCACCACCTATGGTGGAGTTTCATTTATATGATGAGCACAAGGAGATGTCACTTTATGATTTTTGTCGGGTTTGTTTAGTCCCTTTTGAGGGCAAGACAGAGGAACCACATCGTGAGGATGTGGATGGGTTTATTGACACTATCACTGTAGGGGAAACAAGGAATGTTTCTGATGCACGAATCACTAGCATACATTTTCCTGTTTTACGCTATTTTGCATTATTTGCTAGTCGTTGTTTAATTGATTGCGGAAACTGTGGAAACCTTAGTGTCCCTGATATTATTATTTTGCTCCACGGGTTATACGGTGATAACTCTATTAGTATGGGCAGCATTATTGCTAAACGGTTAAGTCTGAACCGTACCAAGGGCCCCATCTTTGGAGGCATCTATGCTTCACGCCTAGCTGCACATTTTAACATACCTATTAGGCATTATGAGAAGGAAGAAAAGGTGCTGCCTCATGTTTATTTATATCATAAAAGTATGGTGGCACATGATTTTATTGTTAAGAATAGGGAAGGACAGCTTAAATACAAATTGTTCTTTGATAAACATCATCCTGAGACTATTACCCTGCCTGCTCCTTCTTTGTTTGATTTATCTGCAGGCCAATACCTTGTTCCGTTAAAGGCTATTCACGCCTACCGGAACCCTGCACCAGCTATGGAGCCAGAGCCGGAACCACCAGTTGATCCTTCACGACAGTCTAATTACCAGTGGGATCCGGAGATGATTGCGAGCCAGTGGCAATCGGAGTCTTCTTCTTCATCTTAGTACGACCCCAACTACTATTATGGATATCCGTCAGGCTAGCCGTGGCCATAGACCAACTTAGGCCAAAAGCCTAAGCTTGGGGGAGTACGTATTTCCCACCGACATTACATTTATGTTCACACACTTATTGCTAGATGTCGGAGCTCATACTTTTTCATTGTATCATCCATGTTAGTTTATTTTCCTTTTTATGCTTTCTTCTTGTGCGTTTGATAAACCTTAAGAAAAACCAAAAAAAAATTAGTTGTAGCTTTTAATTAGTTTCCATGCCTGTAGTAGTAATTAAAAAGAAAACCCAAAAAGATTCCATGTTCTTCTTTTACTTGTTGGGAGCTCTCCCATGTAAATAGTTTTATTTCTTTTCTTTTCTTTGGGGGTTGATAGGAGAAGACCATAATTAAATTGTTGAAGTGGCTCTTGTGTGCATACTTGTTGATCTGACAAAAGAGCCCATATTGCCTTGTCTTCTCCTGTTTATTGAATGCCTGCAGATTCCAGCTTAGTCCAATGCACGTGCACTATTATTATTATTATTATTCACATTGTTCGGTCGTGCAAGTGAAAGGCAATTATGACGATATATGATGGACTGACTGAGATAAGAAAGGTTGGTATGAACTCAACCTCTTTTGTTTTTGTAAACATGATTAGTTCATCATTCCTGATTCAGCCTATTATGAATAAACATGTTTGCAATGACAACTAGAGATCAAAGTTTCTTGTGCCATGCTTGATTAGCTATGAGTTATAATGGTTTACCTTGCATGCCAACATGCTATTAAAATGGTTATGATGTGGTATGATAGGGTGGTATCCTCCTCTGAATGATTTAAGTTACTTGACTTGGCGCATGTTCACGCATGTAGTTGAAACAAAATCAACATAGCCTTCACGATATTTATGTTCATGGTGGATTATATCCTACTCATGCTTGCATTCGGTGTTGATTAATTTTAATGCATGTTCATGATAGTTGTCGCTCTCTAGCTGGTCGCTTCCCAGTATTTTGCTAGCCTTCACCTGTACTAAGCGGGAATACTGCTTGTGCATCCAATCCCTTAAACCCCAAAGCTATTCCACATGAGTCCACTATACCTACCTATATACGGTATCTACCTGCCATTCCAAGTAAATTTGTATGTGCCAAACTCTAAACCTTCAAATAAATATCCTGTTTTGTATGCTCGAATAGCTCATGTATCTACTAGGGTTGTCCGTATCTTCCATGTTAGGCGGGTTATTCTCAAGAGGAGTGGACTCCGCTCCTCACTCACGAGAAAGTGGCTGGTCACCAGGATGCCCAGTCCCATGCTTTATGCAAACTAAATCAAAATAATTGCAAACAAAACCCCCCTAGGACTCTTGTTAGTTGGAGGCACTCATTGTTTCGAGCAAGCCATGGATTGATGCTTGTTGGTGGAAGGGGGAGTATAAACTTTACCATTCTGTTTGGGAACCGCCTATAATGTGTGTAGCATGGAAGATATTGCCATCTCTTGGTTGTTATGTTGACAATGAAAGTATACCGCTCAAAATATTATTCATCTCTGTTTCAAAACCGAGCTCTGGCACCTCTATAAATCCCTACTTCCCTTTGCGAAGGGCCTATCTATTTACTTTTATGATGAGTCATCATCGTCTTATTAAAATGCACCAGTTGGAGAGCACCACTGTCATTTGCATTCATTATTGTTAGTTTACATTGGGTATGACTTGACTGGATCTCTTTTACCATGAATTACAATGTCTAGTCAGTCCTTGATCTTTAAAGGTGCTCTGCATTTATGTTTTGCGGTCTCAGAAAGGGCTAGCGAGATACCATCTTGTTATATCATATTATGATTGTTTTGAGAAAGTGTTGTCATCTGAGATTTATTATTATTGCTCGCTAGTTGATTATGCCATTGATACGAGTAAACTTGAGACCTAAGCGTTATTATGAATGTGGTTAGTTATAATCTTTGCTGAAAACTTGAATGCTGGCTTTACATATTTACAACAACAAGAGCAAACAGAGTTTGTAAAAGTTTTTCTTTATCACTTTCAGTTTGTCAACTGAATTTCTTGAGGACAAGCAAAGGTTTAAGCTTGGGGGAGTTGATACGTCTCCGTCGTATCTACTTTTCCAAACACTTTTGCCCTTGTTTTGGACTCTAACTTGCATGATTTGAATGGAACTAACCCGGACTGACGTTGTTTTCAGCAGAATTACCATGGTGTTATTTATGTGCAGAAACAAACATTCTCGGAATGACCTGAAACTTCACGGAGCAACTTTTTGGAAAATATAAAAAATACCTGCAAAAGATGAAGGCCAGGGGGTCCACCACCTGTCCACGAGGGTGGGGGGCGCGCCTGCCCCCTAGGGCGTGCCCCCTACCTCGTGGTCCCCCTAGAGCTCCACCGACTCCAACTCCAACTCTATATATTGTGTTTCGGGGAGAAAAAAACCCAGAGAGAAGAATTCATCGCGTTGTACGATACAGAGCCGCCGCCAATCCCTAAAACCTCTTGGGAGGGCTGATCTGGAGTCCGTTCGGGGCTCCAGAGAGGGGAATCCGTCGCCATCGTCATCATCAACCATCCTCCATTACCAATTTCATGATGCTCACCGTCGTGCGTGAGTAATTCCATCGTAGGCTTGCTGGACGGTGATGGGTTGGATGGGATCTATCATGTAATCGAGTTAGTTTTGTTAGGGTTTGATCCCTAGTATCCACTATGTTCTGAGATTGATGTTACTATGACTTTGCTATGCTTAATGCTTGTCACCAGGGCCCGAGTGCCATGATTTCAGATATGAACCTATTATGTTTTCATCAATATATGAGAGTTCTTGATCCTATCTTGCAAGTCTATAGTCACCTATTATGTGTTATGACCCGTTAACCCCAAAGTGACAATAATCGGGATACTTACCGATGATGACCGTAGTTTGAGGAGTTCATGTATTCACTATGTGTTAATGCTTTGTTCCGGTACTCTATTAAAAGGAGGCCTTAATATCCCTTAGTTTCCGTAAGGACCCCGCTGCCACGGGAGGGTAGGACAAAAGATGTCATGCAAGTTCTTTTCCATAAGCACATATGACTATATTCGGAATACATGCCTACATTACATTGATGAACTAGAGTTAGTTCTGTGTCACCCTAGGTTATGACTGTTACATGATGAACCGCATATGGCATAATTCTCCATCACCGATCCATTGCCTACGAGCTTTCCATATATTGTTCTTCGCTTATTTACTTTTCCGTTGCTATTGCTATCATCACTACAAAATACCAAAAACATTACTTTTACTACTGTTACCTTTTGCTACCGTTGCAACTACTATCATTACTTTGCTACTAAATACTTTGCTGCAGATACTAAGTTTCTAGGTGTGGTTGAATTGACAACTCAGCTGCTAATACTTGAGAATATTCTTTGGCTCCCCTTGTGTAGAATCAATAAATTTGGGTTGAATACTTTACCCTCGAAAACTGTTGCGATCCCCTATACTTGTGGGTTATCGGTGTGTGTGTGGGGGGGGGGGGTCTTTCTAGTTCGCATTCATATATACTCCATCTATAGGTCTCTCTCACACACTATGTATGATTCTCTAGTCCAAGCTAGATATCTTGGGTGCACTCATCGTACGCACACAAATTCCTTGGCTCGTTGCCCGTAACTCTCTCACGCACCACTCTGTCGTCTCGAAGCTCCCCCTCTCTCTCAAACACTCCATCTACCTGGGTCACACATACACATGCATATCTCACTCGCACTTGATAGGCCCATCTAAAACTCTATCTCTCTCCCTCGTTCTCTCTCCATCTCACACGCACACACACACACAATCTCATGCCTAGCTAGCCAAGTACGATGGTCTCTCACTCAATTGTAGGCACACGCAGTCCCCCCTATATGTATATGACTAGCTAATCTTAGTCTCCATCACAAAGATGTGCATGGTCTATCTCGATTTCTCTCGGGGCATCTTTCTATCGCACACGCACCTCCCTCGATCTCCCACCCATATAGTCTCACAATCTCGAGGGGATCTCTCTATCACAAACACACCCTCTCGCCCTCCCCATGCCCCATGTTCTCCATGTGTCCCTCTCGACCTTTGTTCCTTGTTGGCCAGACCTCTATTGGACATGTGCTATAGGGGTGTCTCTCTCCGTTGCAAACAATCACACACTAGCTATCTTCGTGTATCTCCTCGCCTTGATTTTCTATCTCGGAGATGCATGCGTGAGATGTTCACCTAAGAAACGAAAAAGCGCACACACTCTCTAATTTATCGTTTGTTGTCACTTTCTGTTTCACACACGTACTCTTTTTGCACACTTACTCATTCCCCTTCACACACACTTGATCTCTCTCGACTTAGGCACTCTCCTCAGTCCATAGCATATTGATTTATTGAAAAGTCAAACATCACAAAGTTTGACCATGTACGTGGAGAAAAGCAATTACATCTAGAACGGCGAACATATACCATTAGATTCACGATGAGATGTAGTTTCATTTGATGTATCTTTGGTATTGTAGATATAAATAACATTTACGTAAACCTGATCAAAGTTTCTGAAGTTTGACTTCTAAAAAATATACATGCACTGCATTATCGAGCGGATGGAATATTTCTTCCCCCCTCTTAGCTATCCGACGCACCACTCAGCCTCATCGGGGATCCTCAATCTCTCTCAAACTTTATGTCTCCCTAGTTCACACATACACATGTCTCGCTCGCACTATACATATAGACCCATCCAACACTCTCCGCCCTTGTTCTCTCTCTATGTGACACGCACCCCCCTAATAAGTACCATAATCCCTCACTCCATCATAGGCGCAAGCACTCCCCCCTAAGTATGATTATCTCTCACTAGCCATCAGGAACACACGTATTGTCTCCTTCCATCCATACGTCTATCTTGATATCTCTCGGGGTATCTTCTATCACACACACACCTTGTCACTCGATCTCCCACCCATGTAGTCCCATCACGATCTCCAGGAGATCTCTCTATGACAAGCATACACTCTCTCCTCCCCATGTCTGCATTTTCTCCATACGTCTCTCTCGACCTCTCTCCCTTGTTTGTGAGACCCCTCTTGGCCACGTGCTAGGGGTCTTGCTCTCTCGGTTGCAAACAACCACACATTATCTCCTCACCTTGCTCCTGTTGTTGAAGTTGCATGTGTGATATGTTTGCATAAGACACACACGTTTTTTCTCGACTTTTATCGAGTGTTGTCCATGTCTCTTTCACACACGCACACACACTTTTTTCACTCACTCTTTCTATTTCTCTCTCTCTCTAGTTAGGGACTCTCTCACGTCCATAAGCATATGGATGTTTTGAAAAGTCAAACCTTAGAAAAGTTTGACCAGGTATATGTGGAGAAAAACATTTACATCTAGAACGATCATTAGATTCATCACAACATGTACTTACTTCATACTATCATTTATCTTTGGTATTGTAGATATAATTAATTTCTATATAAACTTGGTCAAAGTTTCAAAAGTTTGACTTTTAAAAAAATGCTGGAACTACATTATCGAACGGAGGGAGTAGTTCTTTCTCTCTATGCTATCTCTCACGGGCCTCCCCTCTCACTCGAACACTCTATACCGACGGATTATACGCTCACTTTGTCAGTGTATAGCTTCGTATATTGTTTAGTTGACCGGTCAACCAGTCCAGATGCTGCCTTGTCAGCTCATGTTCTGTATCTTCATGTGCTGGCCCATGTGGCAGTGGGTGAAAATAAGTAAACTAGAGGCCCATCTGACACGCGATGAAGTAAACAAAGTTGAAACCACTCTGGGTAGCACCCCGCACGCTAGTACTCACTCCGTTTCTTTTTAGTCCGCATATAAGGTTTGGTCAAAGTCAAGATTTGTAGAGTTTGACTAACTTTATATTAAAAAATATAAACATTCACAATTATGAAATCAATATTATCAGATGCACCATGAAATGTATGTTCATACTACATGTAAATTGAGGGCGCATTGAGGACAGACTTCTTCCGCGTGAAGGACGCACTCATGCACAATTCACCACTGCGCGGTGGCATGCACAGAAGGACGCACTCGTGCACACCCATCACACAACACACACCAGCACACGTGTACACCGGCGTCACCGTCGGTTGAGATGGACGGCGAGGCAGCCAACAAGCGGAGGCGGCTCGAGCCAAAACCGCATCCGGCGAGCCTGGACTTCATCAGCAGCCTCCTCGACATCCTACTCGTCATCATCGGCCTCCTCCCCACCAAATTTGTCGTGCGGACTGCCCTACTCTCCCGGCGGTGGCGCCCCCTCTGGCACCACGTCCCCCTCAACCTCACCATCGACAGCTAACTCTGCGACGGGGATTGCAAATGCATGGCCGCAGTCTCCAAGATCCTTTCATCGCACCCTGGGCCAGCCAGACGCCTTGACATCCACATGTTCAGTACCAACTACAAGGTCCAACCCAGGTTCGACGAGTGGTTCTTATCCCCCGCCCTAGATCAGCTCGAGGAGCTCAGCTTTGAAGTTGGACGATGTCGCTCTCTGCCGCCGTCCGCACTCCGCCTCACGCCAACGCTGCGCTGCGCCAGCTTCAACTCCTGCTATCTTCCCCAGATTAATGCCGCGCCCTCCCTTCTTCTCCCTCAACTCAAGCAGCTCGACCTCTTCGACATTGTCATCTTGAAGAAGGCCATGGAGCACCTGCTCCGCAATTGTACTGTGCTCGAGTACCTTCGTCTTGAGAAGATCCATAGGTTCATTAGCCTCCACATCACCTCGACAAATCTCTGATGGATTTATGTGTCTTGTTGGCCCCGCAACAAGACATCAATTGGGAAGAGATCACTCCGGCTGTTCCACGTTATGGTCATTGAGGATGCGCCTTTCCTTGAGAGATTGCTTGTATTAGATCTAGAAGGTCCAACAAAAATTAGGGTCATTGCGCACGGAAATTGACAACGTTGGTGCACTCATCTGCCAAATTCTCCGAACTCTTTATTGGATCCATAATCGTTCAGGTACAACACTCATCTTCTTCTCCGTCTTCTTGAAACTCACATTTTTAAATTTCTTCTTGATGTATTTACGACCGTCTTCCAGAAAATGATTCCCGCAAGCTTGACCCAGTCTATGCGCACAGTGAAGATCTTGGCAATAAAATCTACCGGCCCCAATCTGGATCAAGTTGTTGGATTCCTTACATGCTTTCCGTGCACGGAGAAGCTACTCACCGAGGTGAAACTTCTTTCCTATTAGTAAACGGTAATCACAACGTAGCTCAATTTTTTCGTATTTCCCCCAAATTACGATGACAAGTGTAGTGTTCAAAACTGCATCTACGCACTGCACCGAAAGAAACGTTTTTAGTATTTTTTCTCACGTGATCACCTGCATAGTTTTTTGTTGTACTACTATAGTAGCCTAGGCTAGTCATAGTGGAAAGTAACTTAGACTACTCCAATAACTCTATGGTTACCCTAAGAGCAAGTACTACCTCCGTCCTGGTTTACTCTTCCTATTTTGTAGTATCAAAATTTGACCATAGATTTAACTGACAAAATGTTAATGCATGTCACTAAGAACTATATCATTAGATTCGTATTTGAACATAATTTCAAATGGTGTAATTTTTAGTGACATGCATTGGCATTTTATTACGTAAATCTATGGTCAAAATATTATACTAAATAAGAGGTAGTACAAAAGTGGGCTATAACGGCCCTCCACTATGTAGGCCAAAACACATGCCAAATTCACTTGTGATGCATTTGGCATCGATGCCCCTCCATTGCTCACCTGGTGCCCCAATCTAGATCACCTACTTTGCTCCGGTGCCAAATTAACTCACGCAATGAAAAAATACTTGCGTGGGAGAGAGAGAGGACCGATGCAATAAAAAACACTTGTTTGGGAGAGTGAGAGGCTGGTGTAGTTGCTCTGATTGATTTTTTTATACATGTGGGTCTGTGTGCACAGCGGTGCCAACTCTCTCACATCGCGAGAGCGGTGCCAAAATCTTTTGATTTGACATCGATGCGGATTATGTGGCATACTTTTGCGAAATATGCCATCGGCCACATAGTTGAAGGCAACAAATGCCCAAGCTCTTCACATACTCCTAGGTAAATGAGAGGAAAGAGAAAGAGAGAGAAAGAGAGAGAGAGTGTGTGTGTGTGTGAAAAAATATCACTAGCCAGCCAACCCTATCGTATGAGCGAATGATATTGGTACATCTTGATGACACGGCAATCTTATACAACCAGCTGCTCTAATATGTTTCTTCTTTTGTAGATAAAAAGAGACCCGAAAGTGAAAAATGTGCTGCACTATAACAATCCCATCGAATGCCTTGATCTCCATCTTACAGAAATTGATTTGATCGACTACCAAGGCAGCACATCAGAGATTAAATTGGCCAGGTTCTTTGTTCTGGAGGCAAGTGTGCTCAAGGTAATGAGGTTTGGCGTTCTCTGGCGCAACAATGAATGGCATGCTGATCACCGCAAGTGTCTAAGCCTAAATGAAAAAGTCTCCGCAGAAGCTGAAATTTGTTTTTGAAACATCAAGTGTCTAGAGACTCGAAAACTTATTTGCCAATTAGTGACTTGTTAGGGCGGTGGATTTTAGTTTGTACGATAATGCTGCATCCACCTAAAGTAACGAAAGTTCTTACGTAAACTTCCTAGTAATTCCCTCTTCGTAGGTGCATTATTACTCCTAACATTTGTAATATCAGTTTGAAACTTGTAATATTGCCGTGTCCTATTCCTGCATTTTCAAAATCCTGCGAATCAAACAGGTCCTGAGTTGGTGATGATGTTGTGCCTGCCATCTTTCACCAATAGCCGTTGGATCTAGATCTGACACATACAAACCAAACTTCTCCAGTTTTGCAAAATATGCCTGCACTTATTACCTATTTACAAACAACTCCTTGTCTCTCACAATCAGCCTTATCTCCTCCCCACCACATCTAGAAGGCCATGGAAAAATCTGGCACGATGGCCTCTGCCGACGCCGTCCACCCCCCAATCTTGGTGTTCCGTGCAATGCATGGGCATCTACGCACGGGAAATTATGTCAGACACAGCTAGTTGTAAGCAGGCTAGGTCTACAACCATGATGATAGTGACTGCAGACGGTGAGGCTGACTATGGTATGCCGAACACGACGCCTATACTCAGGTGTCATCTCTGGCGTAGGGTCTTGTCACTTCACTGTAAGGAGCAGCATGTAATAATTTGACCAATGGGTAGTACAGTGCTACTACATTGGTAGTACTACTACTAGTACTAGCACCACCGTCTGGATTTAGTAGTACTACCACGTCCATCTGGATTTAGTATTTGACTAGCAATATCTAGTAATGTCTGTCACAAAAAATGTACTACTTCCTCTGTAAATAAATACATGGTGTATTGTTTTATTCCTATCGGCGAGATAACTTAATATCTTTTTGCTACTTAATAGGATCACATGCAATGAACTAACCACCGCATGTGATGTTTGGTAGTCTCAAGTCATTGAAAGCATGCACGGCCCACATCTCTCATTGGTTGATATGTCACGAAATAAGAAACAAGGAGGGAGTTAATGTATCGTGCCTAAGTGTTTTGGGATTATTTGATTTTCGTAAGGTGACTTACACAACATTTTTGGTTACATGCATTAACATTTTATTAGTTAAATCAAAGGTCAAAACTTGGCGCAAAATGCAAAGGGGACCAATAAACCAGTAAACATCAAAGTTCTCTCGTTTGGCCCCAACTAGATGTCCGGTGACATGACTATACTGCACCGGCACGGAGGAGGACGCAGCTCCATTGACTTACTGCACCTGCCTTTGGGTGTATGACACGTGGGACCAACGGGTGGATGGCCAACCTGTCATACAACCAAAGGCAGGTGAAGTAGAGGGGCGAGGAGTAGATGGCCAACACACACGTGAATTCAATGCACTCTGCACTTCTCATATAAAGGATTCCGCCAGTCCAATCTACGAAATCCTACGCACCTACGCACCCAAGGGCAAGAGTGATCACTCCAATCGCAAGATCAGTTGACTAGAAGCTAAACCCATGGAGGCGATGAGCGCGAGCATCAGCCAGATGTGTCAGATGGTCCACGACGCCGGCCTGCGGCCCGACACCGAGGAATGTCTCCAGGTAGTGCTTGAGGCCGCCAGGGTGAGGGGCCGCTTGGACGACAGCTTCGTCTCCTTGTTCGACGAGGTCCTCGTCGGCTTCCTCGACAAGTTCACCGTCATCAAGAAGCTCGCGGACGACCTTGACGTACGCCTCCAGCCCACGCGGCCAGGCTCTGCGATGCCTGCCACCCTCAATGGCCTCTATGGTGAAAACCTCTTCGACGCACTGGTGGCCCTGCGACTGCCCGCTGTCGCGCTCGCCATGCAGCGCCTGGCGCAGCAAGACACCATCGACATAATCACCCACGTCTACGCGCAAATCATCCACAAGGACTACTACATGCAAGAGGAGGATGATAGTACACTGGCCTTCTTGTACCGTAGGGCAACCTTGGATGACATTTTTTAGAAGCACGTTGAGCTTGCCGCCAATGCCGCTGCTCCTCACACGTCGGTTGGTGACCCGGTGCACTAGCGCGTGAGGATGTCGTTGATGCATCCGTTTGTACCTTTATCTTTCCGTCAAATCCATGTAGTAGTATATGGTACTACTAGTAATTATCTTACCTTTCGCATCAACTTCATAATTTCCGTACGTACTCCATGCATGAACCGCGCCAGAACCAAACCTCTCATTACTCTAGGGAAAATCGTTATTTCTATCTATCGGTCGCGCCATGGAGCAGAACCAAATTTTACAAGTTACAAGTTCAAAAGGAAAAGCTTGCAATGTTTGCATCGCACCCCCACGCGGTTGGTCCGGCACGCCGCTCAAGGGGGAATGCGTGCTGTGTTGCATTTTCACTTACAAGTGGGACCGCAGTTGAGCAAACCAACTATCGGCAAACCCCCACCCTGCCCACCGTGCGATGGCTGAGAAAACATGAGGGAGAAGAGATGGTTGTAGCATGGACTCCAAGAAAATTGGTGTCAGATGGGACTTGTGTGGGTGGCGTGTGCCGTACTGCTAGACATGAATGCTAGTTATGGCCCATGCCACCCCACTATATCGAGATGCTGGTTACGGAGAACAAATTTCCTGGAGTCCGTGCTCAGCCCTCCTCCATCTCTCTTCTCAGCCAGCCAGCAGAAGCGCAGAGCCCATTGTTTGTTTGCTCATATGCGGTCCCACATGTCAGTGAAAACTCAAGAGGACCCACTGAACCTGCACATCTTTCACCTCGACGTGCTGGTGATGAAAAACAAATCCAATAAAGATCTTTGGTGGGTGCTTTTGGAGTTACTCAAGAGTAGCAAAGAAAAATGTACGTGGCCGGGATGCGTCCGCACGTTCGGCACACGACCACTGCATCCGAGAAATGTCCCGGACACGACCACATTGCCCTACCCAAACGAACAGAATCCAGGCAAAACGGAGGTCCATTTGGGGTCGTGCATTGGAGTTGGCCTTACAGGTGGGACCGCAGTTGAGGAAACCGACTATCGGCAAACCCCCATCTCACCCGCCGCGCGATGGTTGAGTTAGAGAAATGCCGAGGTTGAAGAGATTGTTGTAGCATGGACTCCAAGAAATATGGTGTCAGATGGAAGTCGTGCTGGTGGCGTGTGCCGTACTCCTGGACGTGAATGCTTGTTCTGGCCCATGCCACCCTACTACTCCTACTACTTATATCACTAGTAGTAGTATCGAGGATTCTAGGCGCTGGTTACGTACAATGAACACATTAACATATGGCCCGCCTCACACTGTAGCCAAATTTCATGGAGTCCGTGCTAGGTTAAAAAGTGTTCTTTGTGAGGATGGGTGGCTGGTCTCAAGTTTAAAACTTGTTGTATTACGTACGTAAACGTAGAGATAGTGCAGCATGTGAAGCTAGTACAAATAGTGTACTATTGTTGATTGGCCTCATCTGATAACCTTTTGCAATGCACGTACAATTAGGTATTCGGAAAATATTTTTTTGCCTCGTCACAGCACCCACTCACAGAAGCGACTCCAAAGCCATTCATAAATTTAGTAAGTTTATCACAGGCATATCATTCTATTACATACAACAGGTCATCAACCCACAATGACAACGAGGATACATTATAAATACTGTTTCCATCACACAACAAATAATAAGCAATGAAATGAACTTCAACTCAACCAATCCCCGGTGTTGGAAACACTTGCTTTGAACCAAAAGCGATTCTCTGGGAAGATCCAGCTACTGTCAATCTTGAGACCAACGTAGGACTGATCATCCAAGCTAAAGCAGCCTACTATATCACGACCGGGGTAGGGAACCACCGCAATGTCCGACATATAGATACAGTTGCTTCTCATAAATGGTAGTAACGTTGTGTCAACAACAGTTGGATCACCTTTCACCATCGTTGGATAGTTTTGTCCAAGGAAGAGCGAGTTTTCTCCAAGACTATCTATACTGTACCAGGGAGAAGGTGTTGGCGCTAGCACACTAGTATCCATCCTGAATACCATGCAACGGGTGTTGGAATAGGTCCGGAGAGTGCGGCCATGGGAGACAACACGTGCTCCCTCAGTAGTAACATCAGTAGTGGGTTGTATACAGACAAGAAGGGGTGGTCCATCAGAATTAGTTGCGAGCCACCAGTGAGCATATGGGCCCTGCTCGTCCTCATGCTCGTGATCATCACCATCGTCATCTCCCCCTTGGTTATAAAATTTTTCAAGTATAGGTGGTGGAATGTTCACAGGACCTTGGAAACACAAGAAGAATGTTAATTAGTAGAGAAGGGAAACTTGCTAACTCGCATGCATGTGGATGAAACAATTATAATTATGGTGGAAGACAAACGTACCGAAACTATGAGGATCCCATGCAAAAATAGTGCCACGAGTGGTGGCAGCAAACACAAGACCCTCGTATTGAATTGCATCACAGTACACATCCGTGTATAGAAACTGATTTTTGAGCAATATCCATCTAGTCGAACCACGAAGGACGGCAACAAGCTTGTCGAAGATAGCAACAACTTGATAGTTCTTGTAATTCCAAGAGTGGTTGGGAACTCGAAAAATTGCTATCTTCCGTAGACGACAATCACCATGATCGTATTTGAACATACGTAGATCATCTATGTGCTCAACCTCAGCGCACTTAGAGATTTTTGGAAGTGGAATCCACTGACGAGTGTACACATTCACAAGTTCCCACTCGCAATTGTACCCAATATAAACAACCCAATCTCCATTTGCGCCAGCGCAGGCCTTACCCTGAAGCGATGGCATCTTGACATCACACGTATCGTTATCAAGCGGCATCAACTTGCACAAGGCGAGGCCTCCGTCGTCCGTGCCCATGCGAACATGCTTATAGAGATGAAGATAAGGGAGATCAAACCGCTCCTAGACCCTTGGGTTCCTTGTAATGATGTTATTAGTTGAGTCGAGAATGGTCTTGAACGAACCTGCCATGCTAGCCGAGGTGATGACGTCGCACCAATCAATGAGTTCCCCCACCACGTCATCTTTCAGATCGGGGTAAGAATAACGGGGTCGTTTCCGGCTTGTCCCCTCCATGGAGAAGACGATCGAACAATGGCAAAAGGAAGGGTGAAGGAAAATGGAGGAGGGAGGAAGAGCGTGCGACAACAGTTCCAAATCGAGAGGGAAAGGCGAAGAGTCGGTGGACGGTTGCCAGTTTGACACGGTACACGAAGAGGCGCCCCGGCCTACACGTCCTTTCGAAAATTGTACAAAAGGACTCGTCGTCGTCTCACTGACATGTTGGAACAAGACCACATGTCAACGAAACATGGTGTGTAATTTCTCGTGCAAAATGCGATCTGGCCGCGTTGGCCCGAGGTGCCGCATTAGTTATCGACCTTTATTTTTTTAACATACAATCTGAGTGGATAGCTCCAGTGGTCATCACACATGGGCGGATATATAGGTGGGCTAGGTGGGCAGGCGGCAACAATCTAAGTACTAAAAGAGTTGATCTCGAAAAAAGAGTTGATCCAATGCTTGGTTTTGTTTGGATTTTCCAACTATGACCATTGGATAGAGTGAATCAATGGCTTACATTCAAAGTTATTCTCATACTATAGAATGGTATAGGAACGTGGAGAGATTTGGTTGATTTTATATCACTGAATAATATAAAATATGAGTGCAGATACTCCGCCCCGAGGTTTGTTGCTCCTTCTCGGTCATCGGGAATCTATGTTCTTCCACTCTTTCGTCTAAGCCATGAGCTTTGTTCATCCTTTTGCCGACACGCGGGACATCTATATGCCTCCATTTTACAAAATCATACTATATGCCTCCATGACACGTGGGACATCTAGCATCAAGGTGGCGTGTCATGCAAGAACATGGAGATATGCAGTGCGTAAGTCAGTCATGCACTTCGATGGTACCTAGTACTACTATGCAATATTTTTTCTCCTCGATGGCGTGTGAATAGTGCACGTACTCAATGACAGAGCACGGGATGGTAGCCATGGACATGGTCGGCCCTTTTTGAAGAGAGTACTAATAAATAACTTTGATGTGTCCCGTCAACTCGTAGAATGACAAGAAGCTTTCTTACTATGCCTTCTCCCTCGCCAACACATGCGCGGTGGCTCGCAGCACGAGGAGAAACTTTTGCTTACAAGCGGTGGAGGTGCATCAGTTCATTTGGTGTTAGATTGCCAGAAGTACTACTATAGTACCATCATTATTGTTCAACTTCCGGAAGAGGAGAAGAGCCAAGCGCAAGGTCACCTACTAACCTAGTACAGTACTACTATAGCCAAAGCAGGTCCACCTTTTTAGAGCATGGTTAATTAATATAGGCGGCTCTTGCAGCGACACATCATTTAGAGCAAGTACTCTCTTCGTAGGAACAAAGAAAGTGAAACAAAAGTTGGAGTGGATGCTAGATTGCCAATTAAAACATGATTACATAGGAAAAAATCCTATAGCATTCTATCATATGAATCAAACGACCAATGTAGGAAAATTATGAGGGGGGCGGGGTCTCTCCAATAGTGTTCTTCGACTCACACCTAGCATCACGGTGGTCGAACTTGGAGTCATTCATCTGGTACATGTGGCATCTCAGATCTGGACACAAGGTGACGCGACCTCTCACTTCCTCCGCCATTTGAAGCGGTGCACCGGTGCAGGGCTAGCATACTCCAATATTAGGTTGGCTCTATGTGATGTGGCAACTTCATATACTAACCGGATGCTGGCTATACTACTACGGTACTCACACTCCAAGAAGTGACTCGAAAACCATTCATAAATTGAGTCTATGACATGCATTTGCAAATGTACCATTCATTACATACAACAAGTCATCAACACACAACGACAATGAGGATACATGTTGGATTATAGATTATTTCCAACAAAACATTCTAGTAAATACTAAAGTTTTCATCACATAACAAATAACAAGCAATGAAATGAACTTCAACTCAACCAATCCTCGGCGTTGGAAACGCTTGCTTTGAACCATAGGTGCTCTGGGAAGGGCCAGCTATTGTCAATACCGAGAGCAACGCAGGACTGATCATCCAGGCTGAAGCGACATATATCAGTACCAGGGCAGGGAACCACCGCAATGTCTGAAGTATAGATACAATTGCTTCTCATAAATGGTAGTAACGTTGTGTCAACAGCAGCTGGATCGCCTTTCACCATCACTGGATAGTTTTGTCCAAGGAAGAGTGAGTTTTCTCCAAGACTATCAATACTGAACCAGGGAGAAGGTGTTGGCGCTAGCACACTAGTATCCATCCCGAAGACCCTGCAACGGGTGTTTGAATAGGTCCGGATAGGGCGACCATGGGAGACAACACCTGCTACCTCAGTAGTAACAATCACAGTGCACTATATATAGACAAGAAGAGGTGATCCATCGGAATTAGTTGCCAGGCGCCACTGAGTATATAAGTTCTGCTCGTGCTCATGCTCGTGATCATCACCATCGTCATCTCCCCCTTGGTTATAAATTTTTTCAAGTATAGGTGGTGGAATGTTCACAGGACCTTGGAAACACAAGAAGAAGGTTAATTAGTAAAGGTAAACTTGCTAACCCGCATGTATGTGGATGAAACGATTATAATTACAATGGAAGACAAACATACCGAAACTACGAGGATCCCATGCAAAAATAGTGCCACGAGTGGTGACAGCAAACACAAGATCCTCGTATTCAATTGCATCACGGTACTCATCCGTGTACAGAAACTGATTTTTGAGCAATATCCATGGAAGAACCGTGGAATCACGAAGGACGGCAACAAGCTCGTCGAAGATAGCAACAATAGTTCTCGTAATTCCAAGAGCGGTTGGGAACTCGACAAATTACTATCTTCTGTAGACGACAGTCACCATGATCGTATCTGAATGTATGTAGATCATCTGTGTGCTCAACCTCAGGGCACTTGGAGATTTTTGGAAGTGGAATCCGCTAACGAGTGTACACATTCACAAGTTCCCACTCGCAATTGTACCCAATATAAACAACCCAATCTCCATTTGCGCCAGCCCAGGCCTTACCTTGAAGCGATGGCATCTTGACATCACACATATCGTTATCAAGCGGCATCAACTTGCACAAGGCGAGGCCTCCGTCGTCCGCGCCCATGCGAACAGGCTTATAGCGAAGAAGATAAGGGAGATCAAACCGCTCCTGGACCCTTGGGTTCCTTGTAATGATGTTATTAGTTGAGCCGAGAATAGTCTTGAACGAACCTGCCATGTTAGCCGAGGTGATGATGTCGCACCGATCAATGAGTTCCCCCACCACGTCATCTTTTAGATCGGGGCAAGAGTAACGGGGTCGTTTCCGGCTTGTTCCCTCCATGGAGAAGACGATCGAACAATGGCAGAAGGAAGGGTGAAGGCAAATGGAGGAGGGAGGAAGAGCGTGTGACAATAGTTCCAAATCGAGAGGGAAAGGCGAAGAGTCGATGGACGGTTGCCAGTTTGCCATGGTACATGAAGAGGCGCCCCGGCCTACATGTCCTTTTGGAAAATGTACAAAAGGACTCGCCGTCGTCTCACTGACATGTTGGAACGGGACCACATGTCAATGAAACATGGTGTGTAATTTCTCATGCAAAATGCGATCTGGACGCGTTGGCGCGAGGTGCCGCATTAGTTATTGACCTTTATTTTTAATGGCGTGCCGTTCAGTTTTGAAGCACGACTAACTGATACTGTTTGCAGAGAAATTACAAACTACTCTACCACTACTCCACCTCTAGTACTAGTAGTATAAAAAAGATATATAGGTTGGAGCTTCAGAGCTTTCTTGCTAAGGGCTGCCCACTTGCTTCTCACACTATCACCCTCTCTTCAGATCTAAAAAAGATGGCCTCTCTCTCCCTCCTCACCGGTGGTCACAGATCCGCCAGGGAAGAAAATGACGTGCAATGTTGACGCACTCGTCGTCGGCGAGCGAGGTCACGCACTGACGACAAGGCCGTCTTCTCAGACCTAGTGCCCGCGCGGGATGGCCTCTGTCCCCAAGCTCACTGCCGTAGTGCGTGCGGAGGACGACGACCACAAGCAAAGCCACTTCCCACCGACCCTCAGGTATGCTACCTCTTTTCGAACCATACCCTTGTTCTATTGCCCCATTTGCCACGTCGCTGCATGTGGATCTTTTTCCACTCCACCATCTTCCCAATTTCCTATCCTCTGCTCAGCTGGTCACACAGACGAAAACCTTAATTTGCACTATTAAAGGAAACCCTACTTCATGCAGACTAATCCATGTCTGGGTTGAATAAGGAAAGGAAGGGGGACTGTACTGTCCAAGAGAGTAGGCATCAAACCCGCATCTAGGTTGAAAAGGGGAAAATCAGTAGCTAAGGAACGAGTCTCGTGTCTCTTGGTTGAAGAAGGGTAGAAAGGCATGACAACGCAATAGAGAATGACCAGGTCGATCGGTTTGTTGTCCTCACATAGGAAAAAGGTGGCTAAAGAGAACAAAAATGGGACGTAATCCACATATGCTTCCTGGATATTTGTTGCTCTGGGCAACCATACCTCCCTCACCACTCTATGCGTCCGTGGAGAAACATCGTACTGGTGCGCCCACTGTCCAAATGGGTCTCCCATGCTCTTATTGCCACTTTTTTGCTGTTAGTATAATGCTAGCGGTAAAGTCAACCAATGCTATTGCTAAAGTGATGCCACATTTAACTAATGCCGCACTCAGTCTAATGCCACCGATAAATTTAAGCAATGCCATTTAATGTCTCTGGATTATTTCAGGGTTTATCGTGGTTTTTTCATGGTAGATGTCCTCGTGAAAGGACTTAGTCGTGGAGCCATCACTACGGGTTAGCTTAAAGGGGTTAAACCGGACAAGGGACATGAGGGTTTTTATACTAGTTCGGCCCCTTCGATGAAGGTAAAAGCCTACATCTAGTTGTGTTTGGTATTGCTGGGTGTTCGATGACCAGGGAGCGAATCCGCTTTGCCTGGCTCTCGAGTTGTTGTGTGTTGCCCCTAAACCGCTGCTGGGTCGTCCCTTTATATACATAGGTTGACGCCCGCCGGTTTATAGAGTCTTGAGGCCGGATCATAAACGTGTCTGGCTCGGTCTCTATCCTTCCTATCTTACAATGCAAGTTACATGAGAAAGTCAGTTTACATCTACAGGCCTTAACTCACTGTCGGTGTCAAAACCGGCGGATCTCGGGTAGTGGGTCCCGAACTGTGCGTCTAGGCCGGATGGTAACAGGAGGCAGGGAACACGATGTTTTACCCAGGTTCGGGCCCTCTTGATGGAGGTAAAACCCTACGTCCTGCTTGATTAATATTGATGATATGGGTAGTACAAGAGTAGATCTACCACAAGATCGGAGAGGCTAAACCCTAGAAGCTAGCCTATGGTATGATTGTATGTATATATTGTATATCTATCGACTAGCCTGGCCTCGGTTTATATAATGCACCGGAGGCCTAGGATAACAAGAGTCCTAGCCGAATACGCCGGTGGGGAGAAGTCCTTGTCTTGATCGCCAAGTCTTGTGGAATCTTCCTTGTATGCGGTAGCCGTCCAAACTGGCCCATGAGTATACGGCCACGGGGGTCCTCGGCCCAATCTAATAGATCGGGAGACGACGTGGTGAGTACCCCCTAGTCCAGGACACCGTCAGTAGCCCCCTGAACCGGTCTTCAAGTTAGGGACGCTCCTCAATTCTTCCGAACTGTTCTTCATCTTCGGTTGCCGGTCTTGAAAACTGGTTCAACAAATCTTCTTTATCTTCGATCTTGAGGATCGCCGAAATGCATTCGATGAGTGTACACATCGGGTATCCGAGGAGCCCCTTTAAGTTTCCGGCCTTTATCAATGCCTTGTTTATTTTTATGCCACACCTCGGGTTTGAAGTTGTTCCCGGGAGGCAGGGTCCTCTTGCGTCCGAGCTCCAACGCTGGACTGCATTCGAGGTATCTTTTGTAGCCGAGCACCAACGTCGGACCGCTTCCCAGCTCTAGCGCCGGAATGTATCCGAGCTCCAACGCCGGACTATGTATCCGAGCTCTAGCGCCGGATTGCACATAAAATTTTCTGCATTGGACAAGCAATGCAGTATCCCCTGAGACACTGGTCGGGTGGCAACAGCAAATCAGGGGATCGATGTGCCCCTTTAATATTTGTAAATAATAAGCCCGAAGCCCAGTAGCCCCCGAGCCTTAATGCGGGCACGGGTGGCCGAATTAAGGATTAATATCCATAGTAAAATCACAAATTATGTGTAATGACTCTATGTATCCAAGTACTTTACGTCATTAATGCTCGGATCCGCATTGTACAAAACTTTGTTGACCGACCATCGGCTTCCACCTCCTTGGCCAGTAGCCGAGGAGTGTTTGTCCTACTTTATAAAGCCTTTATGAGGGCAAAGATTTACGACAAACAAGGCAATCTGGCCACACGGTTTTATAAACAAAGGTACTCAGAGAGATATGTTATATTACTGTTTAATAGAAGAAATGTATTCCAAAGAAAATAGTCCCGCTATCGGTTCCTTTCTTTGGGTTGTCATGCTAAGCATGATCATGAAACCTCAGCTCGAATGTAAGAGCAAAATATCGAGGATTTAGTTTGGGAGGTCAGTTAATAGCCCCCGGTAGTGTTCGGCGACAGTCGAGGTCAAGCCGTAAACACTTCAGCCAATGTTATGAATGGCCCGTCATAGTCATCGGATCGCTGACCAGTTTACGCTTATTGTGACAGTCAGTTTTCGGCTTTCTCCACTAAGGTGCTTAACCATGTGAGCTGGAAGCACAATCGCAGTGGTTCTCCCTTTGCACGCCTAGCCGAACAAAACGGAACGTAGGAAGCAAGTGCAGGAGCCGGGCAACCCAACTATTGACCGAAGACACAATTCGAAACCGATGCATATATAGCAATATCTGAGAATGTTTTTGCCGAATCCCTAAAGGTGTCTGGCATTGCACTGCGAGACTAATGCTGGAAAAGCACAAATAGTTTAAAAGTGCCAAAAAGCTTGGAAAACCAAGAAACGTCAGTAAAAACATGACGTCCGAACAAGATCAAGTGTTCGGTGCCAATCCGAAAATTGGTCTTAGAAAAAAGAAGTGCTTCTGTCGTCCTTTAACATGACACATCCTATCTCAAGACTTCGAGCGGGTCAGCCTACGGCTTCAACCTCCTATCCCGAGGGCGGAGTACTTCTCATTAGGCCAGTTTAGCAAACTAAACTCTAGCGGCTTTGAGAGAGAAATTAGGCTCCCCGGCTAGTGACCGCACACTCGCGTCGAATAAAGGAGTGATAAATAATAATAATAGAACTTTGCAACGATTGAGAAGAAGAACACTTATTATAAAACGGCTCAAATAAACTTAAGAGCCCCCAAGTGACTTGGGTAGAAGAATGATTGCATGTACCGAAGTACTTATATCATATCTATGTTCAACCGAACTTTAAACGCGTCTTAACCGACCGTTGGCTTCTCCCTCTTCGGTTAAGGACCGAAAAGTGTTATGTACTCCATCAGTCGAGAATATCGACGGTGTTTCCAATAACCAGGCAATCAGGCCATAAGGCTGTAACAGACAAAGCGCGCTCAGGGAACTTATGCTATATTACTGCGAAGAGTAAGAAGCATCTTCAAAGAAAATAGTACCCCCACCGATACCTTTCTTCGGTGCTCATTGTTATTATGAGACTTGTGCAATAGATTTTTTGTACTCATGAGTTCTGTTGTATGCTGACCATCATTGAATAACTATAAGAGCGCTAGCTTTCGGCTTCACCCAGTCTGAGGTCCAGCTCGGGTGACCCGATCGTGACAATCGCAGAGGTGCTCCCTTTACTCCCTAGTCGAACAATCGGGAACGTAGGGGTAAACACGGGAGCGAGGCAACCCAGCTTGCAAATCGCTTAAGTCGATGTGGTGCATATTGTGGTGTAATACATGAACAAGGAACGAAGCCGTACAAGTATAATCATATGCAACAGGAAAAGCTTCATAAAGGAAGCCCCCAAGTAAACGGGGTATTTGAATTTATGCATCACAAACAAAGTTTGGACAAGGAAATTTTTTAGAAGCAACTTTTTTCCAAAAAAGCATAATGCTTGGTCGAACCGAACGCAAGTTAGAAATTAAAGCTTTGAGCATGAAAGCGACTTAGCTGGTTAATGTGTTCGGTATTGATGACGCAGTCCGAGCTTGATGCGGGGCAAGGTTCCATCCCTCAAGCCGGTCCCGAGGTGGCGGAGCGGAGAGCTTGACACGCCGAAGTGGTGACATAGCACGATCAATGCAGACCGGTAGAGTGACGTCGAAGTCCCCGGATCATTTTCCTGTGCACAAAAAATAGTGCAAACCGGAGATAATAGTAATAATGATAATTAAAAAAAATGTTGCATAATAAATAATTTATGCAAAGTGAGTAATAAAAGAAATATGGCCCGGCGCCGAAGTCAAGTCGATGCAGGGCGTCGGCGTGATGTGGTAAAGGCGTGGCAAAGCCTGAATTCGCAGGTCGGTCCGAGCTCCGAGTGCGGCGTTCGCCGGACTATGTACGGAAACTGACCGAACCACCATGCGACTGTCGTTAATGCAGCCACCATTTGATAGACCTGTGTACATATGACGGACAAACCAGAGTAATAATTCCTTGGGAAAAATGAACCTAAACAAGCAAAAAATACTGGGATTAATAGCACCTGGTTTATTTGTTGTAGCAATCCAAAGGAAGGTGATTCCTAAAATTGGGACCCGCTCCGCACACCCATTGCCTGATGGGCAATAAAACGACGGCATGGCAATGCTGGTAAAGGTTGACTCACCGAGGCAAAGCCCTCGGCCCAGCTAACGTGACGGAGCTGGTCGGCTAATGACGCCGAAGTGTTTGGAGTAGGTTGATGAAGAGATGGCGAAGCCCTCGTTCCAGCCGAGATGTCGAAGCCTCGATGTCAGCCGATGAGTCGAAGTAGGTCGGCGTGATGGACACCAGCTTGAAGAAGCAATAGTGCGGCCCTGTCGATGCAGGTCGTGACGTGGTCGATGCCGGCTTGATGAAGCGACCATGCGGCGATGCCGGTATGCCCGCTCCGTGTAATCCGTGGGGCGGCGATGTTGGTGATGATTTATCCTTCGTGATGCCGGGCTCTTGTTCGGCTTGCCGAGATGATGATCCGAAGAAGTTGAGCTCGGCTCAACAAAGTGACGCCGTGTCTAGCGCAGGTCGGCAGCCGTGGAGTAATATTGCCGGACTGGTTTGACACCAGCATGATGTTGAAGATCATGTTCAAAAGATCTTACAGTTAGTGGGATGTGTTCGGGAACAAAACACAATACCCCATACAAAACTTACTTCAAAAGGGATGTCCGAAATCCTGTTCATAAAAAAGATGAACTCGGGTCGGATTCGTTTTCGCGCAGAAAACAGATCCGAAAAGTGATGCACTAATCGGAAGGTTCCCGGAGTTTGGACGGTCGGATCGAGCCGAAATTTTGAGAGGTGGTAGATATAGGAATTCCGCAGCCGATCAACGGTTGGATCTTCCAAAGGACGTCCGAGCTAGAAGCTGGACACCACACCCTAAACTCATCCAAATTCCCGTCCAGATTTGACAGGGCTCCGGTATATCGTGGATTGCCAGAGATTCCTCCATCGGAACTCGAGGAAATTTTCCAGGGTTGTTGTAGACTCAATTCCTCACGATTCCACCAAAGTGATCGTCAAAGCGATACTCGAGGAGGTGGTGGTGGCAGATACGAGTTTGCTGTCCAAAAAAACAGCACGGTCGCTTGAGGGCAATGTTGACGTTGAGCCCCCGAGCTCCATAGATGATTCCTCCATGATCTTGATAGAGATCGGAGTTGATGTTTGATGAAGGCCCTCGTCCGGACATGGTGATCCGAACACAGGGCGCAATTCTTGGTCGAACCAAGGTGACCAGTCGAACTGGTGACGAAGATGCCGAAGTCGCAGTTGATCTGCAGGCGAGCCATCGATCCTTTTGTCGATCACACAGCGGAACTCTCAATGAAAGCACCAATGTCGGTGTCAAAACCGGCGGATCTCGGGTAGTGGGTCCCGAACTGTGCGTCTAGGCCGGATGGTAACAGGAGGCAGGGAACACGATGTTTTACCCAGGTTCGGGCCCTCTTGATGGAGGTAAAACCCTACGTCCTGCTTGATTAATATTGATGATATGGGTAGTACAAGAGTAGATCTACCACGAGATCGGAGAGGCTAAACCCTAGAAGCTAGCCTATGGTATGATTGTATGTATATATTGTATATCTATCGACTAGCATGGCCTCGGTTTATATAATGCACCGGAGGCCTAGGATAACAAGAGTCCTAGCCGAATACGCCGGTGGGGAGAAGTCCTTGTCTTGATCGCCAAGTCTTGTGGAATCTTCCTTGTATGCGGTAGCCGTCCAAACTGGCCCATGAGTATACGGCCATGGGGGTCCTCGGCCCAATCTAATAGATCGGGAGACGACGTGGTGAGTACCCCCTAGTCCAGGACACCGTCACTCGACTTTGGGCCTTGGGCCTTCATAAAGCGCCACCATCCTTACATCTTCATGGGCTTCTGATCTTCTTGGAGTTAATTCGGCTACTCCTGGCCGGTTTATGTCCAGTAATAATATCCCCAACATTAGGCCCCAGATTGATTTGAACTTGTTCATGTCAATCTTCAACACTTAGAAAAATTCTTCCCTTGCATCTTCACCTTGATCTTGTAAACCGCCGTGACATCATACTCCAGGATCATGTTAAATCACCATGAAGTCATCTTGTTATTTAAAAATTATACATCTCACCTTCAGTTAATGAGCCTCCGACAATCGAGGCGTCCGCTCCTGTTAGGTATCCAATATTCCGGCTCCTTGATTCTCGCGCCTGTCATCTCCCCCCTTTACCTTATAAATAGGGCCAAGGGTCATTTGCTTTTTTCCCTCCGTCTCTTCGCTTCCTGATACGTCCAATTTGCATCATGCTTTTATATCGATATTTATTGTATTATGGGCTGTTATTACACATTATGTCACAATACTTATGCCTATTCTCTCTTATTTTACAAGGTTTATATAAAGAGGGAGAATGCCGGCAGCTGGGATTCTGGGCTCGAAAAGGAGCAAATATTAGAGACATATTCTGCACAGCTCCAAAAGTCCTGAAACTTCATGGAAGACATTTTCAGAATATATAAAAATACTCAGCGGAAGAAATTAACCAGGGGGCCACACCCTGCCCACGAGGGTGGGGACGCGCCCTACCCCCCTGGCCGCGCCCCCTACCTCGTGGGCCCCCTGGTGGCCCTCCGATGGCCATCTTCTGCTATATGAAGTCTCTCGATGGGAAAAAAATCATAAGCCATCTTCTTGGACGAAACTCTGCCGCCACGAGGCGGAACCTTGGCGGAACCAATCTAGGGCTCTGGCGGAGCTGTTCTGCCGGGGAAACTTCCCTCCCGGAGGGGGAAATCATCACCATCGCCATCACCAACGCTCCTCTCATCGGGAGAGGGCAATCTCCATCAACATCTTCATCAGCACCATCTCCTCTCAAAACCGTAGTTCATCTCTTGTATCCAATTCTTGTCTCCAAGTCCTGGATTGGTGCTAGTAGGTTGCTAGTAGTGTTAATTACTCCTTGTAGTTGATGCTAGTTGGTTTAATTGGTGGAAGATCATATGTTCAGATCCTATATGCATATTAATACCCAACATGTTTATGCTTTGTGAGTAGTTACTTTTGTTCCTGAGGACATGGGAGAAGTCTTGCTATTAGTAGTCATGTGAATTTGGTACTCGTTCGATATTTTGATGAGATGTATGTTGTCTCTCCTCTAGTGGTGTTATGTGAACGTCGACTACATCACACTTCACCATTGTTTGGGCCTAGAGGAAGGCACTGGGGAGTAATAAGTAGATGATGGGTTGCTAGAGCGACAGAAGCTTAAACCCTAGTTTATGCGTTGCTTCGTAAGGGGCTGATTTGGATCCATATGTTTCATGCTATGGTTAGGTTTACCAATACTTTTGTTGTAGTTGCGGATGCTTGCAATAGAGTTTAATCATAAGTGGGATGCTTGTCCAAGTAAGGGCAGTACCCAAGAACCGGTCCACCCACATACCAAATTATCAAAGTACCGAATGCGAATCATATGAGTATGATGAAAACTAGCTTGACGATATTCCCATGTGTCCTCGGGAGTGCTTTTCTCTATATAAGAGTTTGTCCAGGCTTGTCCTTTGCTACAAAAAGGATTGGGCCACCCTGCTGCACCTTATTTACTTTTGTTACTTGTTGCTCGTTACAAATTATCCTATCACAAAACTAGCTGTTACCACTTATTTTAGTACTTGCAGAGAATACCTTGCTGGAAACCGCTTATCATTTCCTTCTGCTCCTCATTGGGTTCGACACTCTTACTTATCGAAAGGACTACGATAGATCCCCTATACTTGTGGGTCATCAAGGACTCTTTTCTGGCGCCGTTGCCGGGGAGTGAATCGCCTTTTGTAGGTGGAATTTGGTAAGGAAAAATTTATATAGTGTGCTGAAATTTACTGTCACTTGTTACTATGGAAAGTAATCCTCTGAGGGGCTTGTTCGGGGTATCTTCACCTCGACCAGTAGAGCAAAGAGTTGCTCCTCAACCTACTGAACCTACTAAAAATGAAAATGTCTCCTCTGAAATTCCTTCGAGTATGATAGAAAAACTGCTAGCTAATCCTTTTTTAGGAGATGGACAAAACATCATGATGAGCATCTAATATATGTGGATGAAGTTTGTGGATTATTTAAGCTTGCAGGTGTACCCGGAGTGTTGTTAAGAAGAAGGTCTTCCCTTTATCTTTGAAGGGAGATGCATCGACATCGTATAGGCTATGTGATGATATGGGGTCTTGGAATTACAAACGATTGAAATTGGAATTTCATCAGAAGTTTTATCCTATGCATCTTGTTCGTCGTGATCGCAATTATATATATAATTTTTGGCCTCGCGAAGGATAAAGCATCGCTCAAGCTTGGGGAGGCTTAAATCAATGTTATATTCATGCCCCAACCATGACCTCTCAAGAGAAATGATTATTCAAAATTTTTATGCTCGACTTTATGATAGCAATCGCACCATGCTTGATACTTCTTGTGCTGGCTCTTTTATGATGAAGACTATTGAATTCAAATGGGATTTATTGGAAAGAATTAAACGCAACTCTGAAGATTGGGACCTCAACAAAGGTAAGGAGTCAGGTATGACACCTAGTTTTGATTGTTTTAAATCTTTTATGGATACCGATATTTTTTGTAAATTTAGCACTAAATATGGACTAGACTATGAGATAGTAGCTTCTTTTTGTGAATCTTTTGCTACTTATGTTGATCTCCCCAAGGAGAAGTGGTTTAAATATCATCCTCCCATAGAAGTAAAAGTAGCTGCACCTATTAAAGTTGAAGAAAAGATTGTCACTTATAATGATCCTATTGTTCCTACTGCATATGTTGAGAAACCACCTTTTCCTGTTAGGATAAAGGATCATGCTAAAGCTTCAACTGTGGTTCGTAAAAGCAATATTAAAACGTATACACCTCCGGAGCAAGTTAAAGTTGAACCTAATATTGCTATTGTTAAATATCTCTTGTCTGATAATATTGATGGGCATGTTACTTATTTCTGTGATGAAACTGCTAGAATTGCTAAACCCTGTGCTAAAGATAAACCTAGACCTGTGGTAGGCATGCCTGTTATTTCTGTTAAAATAGGAGATCATTGTTATCATGCCTTTTGTGATATGGGTGCTAGTGCTAGCGCAATACCTCATTCCTTATACAAAGAAATTATGCATGATATTGCACTTGTTGAAATAGAAGATATTGATGTCACAATTAAACTTGCCAATAGATATACTATTTCACCAATGGGAATTGTTAGAGATGTTGAAGTCTTGTGTGGGAAAACTAAATATCCTGCTGATTTTCTTGTTCTTGGTTCCTCACAAGATAGGTTTTGTCCCATTATATTTGGTAGACCATTCCTGAACACTGTTAATGCTACCATAGATTGCAAAAGGGATGTTGTTACTATCGGTTTAGACGATATGACTCATGAATTTAATTTTTCTAAATTTAGTAGACAACACCGAGAAGAAGAATTACCTAGTAAGGATGAAATTATTGGTCTTGCTTCTATTGCTGTACCTCCTAGTGATCCTTTAGAACATTATTTGCTAGACCATGAAAATGATATGTTTATGAATGAAAGAAGGGAAATAGATGAAGTATTCTTTAAACAGGAACCTATTCTGAAAAACAACTTGCATGTTGAAATCTTAGGGGATCCTCCTCCACCCAAGGGTGATCCCGTGTTTGAGCTTAAACCGTTACCTGATACTCTTAAATATGCTTATCTTGATGAGAAAAAGATATATCCTGCTATTATTAGTGCTAACCTTTCAGAGCATGAGGAAGAGAGATTATTGAAAACTCTGAAGAAGCACCATGCTGCTATTGGGTATACTCTTGATGATCTTAAGGGCATTAGTCCCACTCTTTGTCAACATAAAATTAATTTGGAAGAAGATGCTAAACCAGTTCGTTATCATCAACGCCGGCTGAATCCTAAAATGGAAGAAGTGGTAAGAAAGGAAATACTAAAGCTCCTTGAGGCAGGTATAATCTATCCCGTTGCTGATAGTCAGTGGGTAAGTCCTGTCCATTGTGTTCCTAAGAAGGGAGGTATTACTGTTGTTCCTAATGATAAAGATGAATTGATTCCTCAAAGAATTATTACATGTTATAGGATGGTAATTGATTTCCGTAAATTAAATAAGGCAACTAAAAAGGATCATTACCCCTTACCTTTTATCGATCAAATGCTAGAAAGATTATCCAAACATACACATTTTTGCTTTCTAGATGGTTATTCTGGTTTCTCTCAAATACCTGTGTCAGCCAAAGATCAATCAAAGACTACTTTTACATGTCCTTTTGGTACTTTTGCTTATAGATGTATGCCTTTTGGTCTATGTAATGCACCTGCTACCTTTCAAAGATGCATGATGGCTATATTCTCTGACTTTTGTGAAAAGATTTGTGAGGTTTTCATGGACGATTTTTCCATCTATGGATCTTCTTTTGATGATTTCTTGAGCAACCTTGACCGAGTTTGGCAGAGATGTGAAGAAACTAATCTTGTCTTGAATTGGAAAACGTGCCACTTTATGGTTAATGAAGGTATTGTCTTGGGGCACAAAGTTTCTGAAAGAGGTATTGAAGTTGATAAAGCCAAGGTTGATGCTATTGAAAAGATGCCATGTCCCAAGGACATCAAAGGTATAAGAAGTTTCCTTGGCCATGCCGGATTTTATAGGAGGTTCATTAAGGACTTCTCAAAAATTTCTCGGCCTTTGACTAATTTATTACAAAAAGATATACCATTTGTTTTTTATGATGATTGCGTAGAAGCATTTGAAATACTTAAGAAAGCATTAATCTCTGCACCTATTGTTCAACCACCTGGTTGGAATTTACCCTTTGAAATTATGTGTGATGCTAGTGATTATGCTGTAGGTGCTATTCTAGGACAAAAAGTTGATAAGAAATTAAATGTTATTCAATATGCTAGTAAAACCCTAGACAATGCTCAAAGAAATTATGCTACTACTGAAAAAGAATTCTTAGCAGTTGTATTTGCTTGTGATAAGTTTAGACCTTATATTGTTGATTCTAAAGTAACTATTCACACTGATCATGCTGCTATTGAATATCTCATGGAAAAGAAAGATGCTAAACCTAGACTTATTAGATGGGTTCTCTTACTACAAGAATTTGACTTACATATTGTTGATAGAAAGGGAGCTGAGAACCCCGTTGCAAACAACTTGTCTAGGTTAGAAAATGTGCTTGATGACCCACTACCTATTGATGATAGCTTTCTTGATGAGCAACTAAATGTCATAAATGCTTCTCATACTGCTCCATGGTATGTTGATTATGCTAATTATATTGTTGCTAAGTTTATACCACCTAGTTTCACATACCAGCAAAAGAAAAAGTTCTTCTATGATTTGAGGCATTACTTTTGGGATGACCCACATCTTTATAAAGAAGGAGTAGATGGTGTTATTAGATGCTGTGTACCTGAACATAAACAGGAACAGATCCTACGCAAGTGTCACTCCGAAGCTTATGGAGGACACCATGCTGGAGATAGAACTGCACATAAGGTATTGCAATCTGGTTTTTATTGGCCTACTCTGTTCAAGGATGCCCGTAAGTTTGTCTTATCTTGTGATGAATGTCAAAGAATTGGTAATATTAGTAGACGTCAATAAATGCCTATGAACTATTCACTCGTTATCGAACCATTTGATGTTTGGGGCTTTGACTATATGGGACCCTTTCCTTTCTCTAATGGATATACACATATCTTAGTTGCTGTTGATTACGTTACTAAGTGGGTAGAAGCTATTCCAACTAGTAGTGCTGATCATAACACTTCTATTAAAATGCTTAAAGAAGTTATTTTTCCAAGATTTGGAGTCCCTAGATATTTAATGACCGATGGTGGTTCACATTTCATTCATGGTGCTTTCCGTAAAATGCTTGCTAAATATGATGTTAATCATGGAATTGCATCCCCTTATCATCCTCAGTCTAGTGGTCAAGTAGAATTGAGTAATAGAGAGCTCAAATTAATTTTGCAAAAGACTGTTAATAGATCTAGAAAATATTGGTCCAAGAAACTTGATGATGCATTATGGGCCTATAGAACTGCATATAAAAATCCTATGGGTATGTCTCCGTATAAAATGGTTTATGGAAAAGCATGTCACTTACCTCTCGAACTAGAACACAAGGCATATTGGGCTATTAAAGAACTCAATTATGATTTCAAACTTGCTGGTGAGAAGAGGTTATTTGATATTAGCTCACTTGATGAATGGAGAACCCAAGCCTATGAAAATGCCAAGTTGTTTAAAGAAAAAGTTAAAAGATGTCATGACAAAAGGTTGAGTTTAATATAGGTGATTATGTATTGCTATACAACTCTCGTTTAAGATTTTTTGCAGGAAAACTTCTCTCTAAATGGGAAGGTCCTTACGTTATCGAAGAGGTCTACCATTCCAGTGCCATAAAAATCAACAACTTCGAAGGCACAAATCCGAAGGTGGTGAACGGTCAAAGAATCAAACATTATATCTCAGGTAATCCCATAAATGTTGAAATCAATATTATTGAAACCGTAACCCCGGAGGAATACATAAGGGACACTTTCCGGAACGTTTCAGACTCCGAAAAGGAATAGGTATGTGGTACGGTAAGGAAACCGACTCCAAAACAGTTTTTAAGGCAATATTTCTCCATTTTGGAATATTTAGAAAAATAGAAAAATAAGTAGCAGTCCGGGAAGGACACGAGGGCTCCACGAGGGTGGAGGGCGCACCCTACCCTACTAGGCGCGCCCCCTACCTCATGGGCACCTCGTGTGCTCTCCTGACTCCGTTTTCATACACGACACGTATTTTGGTCGATAAAAATTCATTATATAATCTCCCGGAGGTTTTGACTCCCGTATCACACAAAAATCTCCTGTATTTGTTTCGAGCTGTTTTCTGTCAGGGTTGTCAAGGCCAGGCACTATGTCGTCTCCCTCCTCCTCCAACCATGAGGGCAACGATGCTTGGCTAATGAAGATAGAGCTGAAGAGAGAAGGACCCACGGAGATCAACAAGGATGAAGGGATCAAGAAAGCCACGGAGGACCAAGTTACGGCAACAGAAGACACCCTTCAACTTGATCACAATCTTCTCACCCCAACAGAGATTGAAGCTTTCAAGATGATAGAGTTAGCTCGTATACAAAATAAGTATCTCACACGTGAAAATATTTTGTTGAAGGAGCATATCATCGCACTCAAGGGCATTATTCGCAAGTTAGAAGACCTCCTACACTCGATGTGCAACTATCCATCATCAACAACTCCACCTTCTTCACCAACAAAGGAGACATAATCACATGGGTATGGGCACCCCCCTTGGAAACTGCCAAGCTTGGGGGAGTGCCCCGGTATCGTATCACCATCACTTTTATCTTTACCGTTTTTCTTAGTTCGATCCTTTTGGTAATATCTTGATCTAGTAGAATAAAAGTTCTTAGTATGATCTAGTCGTGAGTTTTGCTTTATAATCCTTCTATGTAATCGAGTCTGTGAGCTATATAATAAATATTAGTGTTGAGTCAAGGGCTTGATTATTTTGCCATGATCCTAAGGAAATAAAAGAAAAGAGAAAGAAATAAAAAGAAACAAAGAGATCATATGGATCTTATGGAGAGTAATGAGCTCACATAGAAAAAGTATGATGAATAAAAGTTATTGAGAGTTGACAAACTTCGTTTTGGTCATCATTGCAATTAATAGGAAGTAATAAAGAAAGAGAGGTCTTCACATATAGATATACTATCTTGGACATCTTTTATTATTGTGAGCACTCATTAAAATATGACATGCTAAAAGAGTCTACGTTGGACAAGGAAGACAACATAATGGGTTATGTTTTCTTACATCTGAGATAAATTATATTGTCATGGATCATCCAACATGGTTGAGCTTGCCTTTCCCCCTCGTGCTAGCCAAATTCATCACACCAAGTAGAGATACTACTTGTGCTTCCAAATACCCTTAAACCAGTTTTGCCATGAGAGTCCACTATACCTACCTATGGATTGAGTAAGATCCCCTAAGTAAGTTGTCATCGGTGCAAGCAATTAAAATTGCTATCTAAATATGTATGCCTTATTAGTGTGGGAGATATAAGCTTTATACGATCGTGTGATATGGAATAAATAAAAGCGACAGACTGCATAATAAAGGTCCATATTACAAGTGGCAATATAAAGTGACGTTCTTTCGCATTAAGATTTTGTGCATCCAACTATAAAAGTGCATGACAACCTCTGCTTCCCTCTGCGAAGGGCCTATCTTTTACTTTTATCTCCTACCCTGCATAAGAGTCATGGTGATCTTCACCTTTCCTTTTTACATTTTATTCCTTTGGCAAGCACAGTATGTTGGAAAGATCCTAGTATATATGGCTAATTGGATGTGACTTTTCATGAACTATTATTGTTGACATTACCCTTGAGGTAAAACGTTGGGAGGCAAAACTATAAGCCCCTATCTTTCTCTGTGTTCGATTAAAACTCCATACCCATAAGTATTGCGTGAGTGTCAGCAATTGTGAAAGACTATATGATAGTTGAGTATGTGGACTTGCTAAAAAGCTCTTATATGTTGACTCTTTCCTATGTTATGATAAATTGCAATTGCTCCAATGACTGAGACTGTAGTTTGTTAGTTTTCAATGAAGTTTACGATTCATAATTGAAATTGTGATTGAATTATTACTCTAGCATAAGAAATCATATGACAAGAATTATATAAGTTGATATTCTAAGAATGATGATGATGCCCTCATGTCCGTATTTTATTTTTATCGACACCTCTATCTCTAAAAATGTGGACATATTTTTCGATTTCGGCTTTTCGCTTGAGGACAAGCGAGGTCTAAGCTTGGGGGAGTTGATACGTCCATTTTGCATCATGCTTTTATATCGATATTTATTGCATTATGGGCTGTTATTACACGTTATGTCACAATACTTATGCCTATTCTCTCTGATTTTACAAGGTTTATATAAAGAGGGAGAATGCCGGCAGCTGGGATTCTGGGCTGGAAAAGGAGCAAATATTAGTGACCTATTCCGCACAGCTACAAAAGTCCTGAAACTTCATGGAAGACGTTTTCAGAATATATAAAAAATACTCAGCGGAAGAAATTCACCAGGGGGCCACACCCTGCCCACGAGGGTGGAGGGCGTGCCCTAACCCCTGGGCACGCCACCTACCTCGTGGGACCCCTGGTGGCCCTTCGGTGGCCATCTTCTGCTATATGAAGTCTCTCGATGGGAGAAAAATCATAAGCCATCTTCTCGGACGAAACTCCGCCGCCACGAGGCGGAACCTTGGCAGAACCAATCTAGGGCTCTGGCGGAGCTATTCTGCTGGGGAAACTTCCCTCCCGGAGGGGGAAATCATCGCCATCGTCATCACCAACGCTCCTCTCATCGGGAGAGGGCAATCTTCATCAACATCTTCATCAGCACCATCTCCTCTCAAAACCCTAGTTCATCTCTGGCATCCAATTCTTGTCTCCAAGTCCGGGATTGGTGCTAGTAGGTTGCTAGTAGTGTTAATTACTCCTTGTAGTTGATGCTAGTTGGTTTAATTGGTGGAAGATCATATGCTCAGATCCTATATGCATATTAATACCCCTCTGATTATGAACATGTTTATGCTTTGTGAGTAGTTACTTTTGTTCCTGAGGACATGGGAGAAGTCTTGCTATTAGTAGTCATGTGAATTTGGTATTCGTTCGATATTTTGATGAGATGTATGTTGTCTCTCCTCTAGTGGTGTTATGTGAATGTCGACTACATGACACTTCATCATTGTTTGGGCCTAGAGGAAGGCATTGAGGAGTAATAAGTAGATGATGGGTTGCTAGAGTGACAGAAGCTTAAACCCTAGTTTATGCGTTGCTTCGTAAGGGGCTGATTTGGATCCATATGTTTCATGCTATGGTTAGGTTTATCTTAATACTTTTGTTGTAGTTGCGGATGCTTGCAATAGAGGTTAATCATAAGTGGGATGCTTGTCCAAGTAAGGGTAGTACCCAAGCACCGGTCCACCCACATACCAAATTATCAAAGTACCGAACGCGAATCATATGAGCGTGATGAAAACTAGCTTGACGATATTCCCATGTGTCCTCGGGAGCGCTTTTCTCTATATAAGAGTTTGTCCAGGCTTGCCCTTTGCTACAAAAAGGATTGGGCCACCTTGCTGCACCTTATTTACTTTTATTACTTGTTGCTCGTTACAAATTATCCTATCACAAAACTATCTGTTACCACTTATTTCAGTACTTGCAAAGAATACCTTGCTGAAAACCGCTTATCATTTCCTTCTGCTCCTCGTTGGGTTCGACACTCTTACTTATCGAAAGGACTACGATAGATCCCCTATATTTATGGGTCATCACTTCTTCTTCCTCCTCGCGACGCCCCTGCACCCGAGCGCCGCCGCCGTCACCGAGCTCTGCCACTGCATCTTCGTTGGCCGCTGCATCGACCTGGTTGCACCAGAGAGCCGCGGCGTATCTCCGCTTGCTTGAACAACCGCTGTAAGACCTTCCCTTTCCTCATCTATAGATCTACCTAGGGTTTCAGTGTTCATCGAAGTTCATCGAAGCTCCGGCAACTGTTCTTCCCTGTTCCTCCTTAGTCCATGGATAAAAACCTCAAGCTTGATTTATTCCGTGTAGTAGCTATAGCATTCCTTATCTTTTGCTATCACAACAAACCCTTATGCGCATTAAAACTGATCTGGAACTTTGTGAACTGCTTCGGGACCAACCTTTTTATGTCTAAATCTTTTTTCCTTTCCTGTCTTACGGTAGATCCAAAATTTCCATGCAATCTTGTGAAACCTGTTTTACCTTATTTAGTCGTTCTTGCCTTAGATTTGTATCTTCTTTATCACATAGGCGATTTACCTTTGTAGAAAGCAATCTATCACATACCATTAGTCCCCTTGTAGACCGGCAATCCCTTTATCTCTGTTGTCATACTCCGGTTTAACAGCATGCGTATACCTTTGTTCCGTTTATTGCTTTGCCATTCATCATTGTATCAGCCTCTGGTTTATGAAATTTACATACTTGGATTTCTTTATCCCGTTGCACCTTATGCACTACCATGAATGAATTGTAAACCGACATTTCTTTTCAGCTTTTCACTTGCAATGGCCAAGCAGTTTTATTCCCGCAACTGGGCTCCCTCCCGGGTTACCGAGGAGCAACTTAATGGAATGGTCAAAATTGGGAAGAACGAGATCCGGTGGCAAGTTCCTGGACCGGAGAACCCTCCTACTCCCAAGCAAGGTGAAGTAGTGGTGTTTGTTGATCACATAGGCCGTGGCTTCAAACCGCCCGGATTGAAGTTTTTTCAGGATGTGCTTGCCAGTTTTCAGCTCTACCCTCAAGATATTGGACCCAACTCGGTATCCAATATATGCAACTTCCAAGTCTTCTGTGAAGTGTACTTACAAGAAGAGCCAACTGTTGAGCTGCTCCGGGATTTCTTCCATCTGAATCGGCGCACTGAATTTGTAGATGGGCTCAATACTGAACTTGGTGGCATCTCCATTCAGAAAAGAAAAGAAGTTGAATTTCCTCATGCCAAGCTGCACAGTCACCCCAAAGAGTGGAATCAAACTTGGTTCTATTGTAAAGACACCTCCCCTGAAGATGAGAATCCTCTGCCGGGTTACCGTGCCCACCGGCTTGCCAATACTCATCCACTTCCACAACGCCTAAGCGCCCATGAACGGGCCCCGTACGCACCTCAACTCGCCAAACTAAGAGCCTTCTTGGCCAACGGTTTAACAGGTGTAGACTTTGTTCGTTGTTGGATATCTTGGAGCATCTTACCGTTAAGTCGCAGCTCCGGCTTAATGTGCGAGTATACTGGTGAAGTAGAAGACTCCCAACGTCATATCAATATTCAGCTAACAGATGAAGAAGTTACTGAAGCTCTCAAGAAAATATTGAACGAGTCGGAAGCTGTCTGCCGCCAAACGGGATTAGACCCTTTTTACACGAAAAACAAACCGCCTACTATAAGCATTGTTCTTTTGCTTTACACTTGATATCTTTATATTGTCCAATCTTTGAATACCCTTCTACTTATTTTTAAACAGGGTGATGATCCGTTCTAGAAGAAGAAGCCTCAAGAGCAAGCGGCAAAGCCTTCTCATCCTAAAACAAAAGCCGTCAAGAAAACCACAAAGCGGAAGGCACCTGAACACATCAGTATGGAACTGGATGACGACCCGGATGAACCGGAAGTTGAGGTAGAACTTGATTCACTTGGTTCACTTTTCATGCATCTCATTGACAATGATACTTATCAGGAGGACGTTGAGGGCAGCCAAGCTGACGATGCAGAGGTAATTATCCTTTCCTCCGGTTCAGACTCTATGCCAACACAAAAAATCTGTCAAGTGGTCCGGAAAGTAAGCTTTTCTCATCCTCTTGCTCACTTGGATCCAACATTTATTTTGAAGACGCAGCAGCACGAGGCTCACCGCACAACCCGACACTGTGGCCAAAAGGTCACTTCAGCCGGTTTACCAGACACCTCGGTTCGAAAGCGCCGATCTGAGGTCTCACCCACTTCTGACACTTCTTATCCCAAGGCAGGCTATTTCCGACAACCTCTTAATCCGTCTGATTTGAACTATCAGGTGACACCTCCTTCATCCTCTGGCGAGTCAACAACGACCCAACTTCCTCCTCTCAAAACTGTAGCTGGGTAAGTACTTCAACCCCTTCTTTTGATGTTTTCATACTTTATATGCTATGCTTAATTTTCACATCTTATTCTTTTTTAGAGCCAAAGCCAGACCCAACAAAAAGGCTCGGGTGAACAATCCGCCCGAAGACCAGGTGGTCATTGAACCGGAGCAAACGGTTGAACCGAAGGGTCCAAACCCTGAAGCTACCTTTGATGAACCACCCCCTCAAGATCACAATACTGATGAACAACCAGAAGTTGACACTGCTGTACCTGATGATGAACCGGCAGATCCAATCCGGGCTGATGATAGATCTTCTAGTCCGATGAGAGCTACTGACACTCCATCAACTCCAGAAAAGACTGCTGGAGACAAAGAAGGCGAAGATATCATTACTAGCACTACAAAAAAAGACACATCCATGACATTTTGAGCCGAACGAATTTTTTTTGTCATACATATGACACTTCTATGACGATAATTGTGACAAAACCCGGTATCATCATAGATGTGGTGGGCTCCTACTTCTATGACAAAAAATCATGACAGAAAATGGGCTTTTCGTCCTGGGCGGGCCAGAGACGCAGCTGCATGACATTCTTTGGGCCGTCCATGACGGAAAAAACCATGGTAGAAGCGAGGGGGAGGAAAATTTTGGGGAGTTCCCGGTTATGGTGGGAGGTCAGGGGCCGAGCGATGCACGTTTCTCTCGTACACGTACGCGCGTGTGTGCGAGGCATTGGCTCTAACTGAACCCGAGCGAGGTGTTGGGATCTAACTGAACCCGAGCGATTGCACTACAGGCTACGCATTACTGAACCCGAGCGATCGATCGATGGTTGTTAACTGAACCCGATTGAGCGATTCATTCGCTACTGCTGCTAACTGAAGCCGATCGATGGGATGAACAGTGAGCGTTGCGGGGGGGTTTGGATGAACAATGAGCGGTGGCGTTGCCTCTGGATGAACAGGACCCCATGGTGTGGTGGAGGGTTGGATGAACAGTAGACGGTGGAGGGGTGCCCGTGGAGGGGTGGATGAACAGGACCCCGTGGTGTGGAGGGCTAGATGAACAGTAGACGGTGGAGGGGTGGTTGAACAGGACCCCGTGGTGTGGAGGGCTGGATGAACAGTAGATGGTGGAGGGGTGCCCGTGGAGGGGTGGTTGAACATGACCCCGTGGTGTGGAGGGCTGGATGAACAGTAGACGGTGGAGGGGTGGTTGAACAGTAGCCGGTGGAGTAGCGCGCGGTGGAGGCTGGATGAACAGGAGCCCGTGGAGGCTGGATGAACAGGAGCCCGTGGAGGCTGGAGGAGGTCGACGGTGGAGATGAACAGTATCCCGTGGAGTCCCGTTTTGCGGCACGCCACACCCATCCCGATGAACAGGACCCCCGTTTCGACCGTAGCGCTCCAACACAAGTCCGTTTCCTCCGTTTTGCGGTATGCCACACCCCTCCCGATCAACAGGACCCCCGTTTCGACCGCAGGAGGTCCGTTTCCTCCGTTTTGCGGTACGCCAGACCCCTCCCGATGAACAGGATCCTGTTTCGAACGTGGCCGGTCGAACACAAGGCCGTTTCCTCCGTTCTGCGGTACGCCAGGCCTTGTTTCCATCGCCTATTCCGTCCAAGCCCTCCCGATGAACACGACGCATTCCGTTGCCTCCCCATGAACACGACGCATTCCGTTGCCTCCCCATGAACATGACGCATTCTGTTGCCTCCCCATGAACACGATGATGACGCTATTTCTCTGTTTCGACCCAGCCATGTACACGAGACCTCGCCGTACGTATGCGCGAGTAGGCGTTTGAGACCCCGCCCGTATGTACACATACGTGGCCGTATTTTATTTCTTGCACCCTGGCCCCTGTACGTACGTGTAAATGCTACGTGCGCGCCTCTACTATGACACGTGCGCGCCTCTACTACGATACGTGCACGCCTCTACATCAACCAGTATGTACATACATGTTCGCGACCAGAATGACAACGCTACGTACGCTTCGACCAGGTGGGTCTCGACTGTCAGGCACTTCCTTGCCTGCGAAGATGTAGCTGGTCGGTCCCAGCAGTCTGGGGGCGAATTGTTTTTTTGCCCAGACGCACTTCCTTGCATGCGAAAATGTAGCTGGTGGGTCCCAGCAGTCAGGGGGAAATGTTTTTTTCACGAAATACGGTGGCCCGTTCGGTGGGTCCCGCTGTCAGATGGAGGAATAATTATTTTGCACGTAATAAGGAGGCACTTCCTTGCTGCGGCTGTGGACCCAGCTGTCAGCCTCTCCACGTACAGTCCACGTCCGATGGAAGCCGTTCCTTGACCACGTTGACCATGCCACGCCGAGAGCACCAGGGCGGTGGACGACGGGAGGCCTAGGAAGGGGATGACGCGGAGCCGAGGAAGACACGGCGTTGGATGCCCATGTGTAGAGGAGTACGAGGGTTCACTAGTTCACTGCGGTGTGAGGCTGCCGTCGCCGCAGAATAACAGGGGGTGTGGGTGAGTAGAGCGATGGCCTGGCCAGCGGTGGGAGTAGTAGGGGGCGGTGAGGCCTCCGCCGCATCGCAGCCAGCCACGGGAGGCAGGAGCACGAGGCACGATCGGCGCTGGTTTGGGCGGCAGGAGCAAGAAGACCAGAGGTTGAAGAAGCACTACGGCCATTGGATGGACATCGTACGGTCACTGGAGCTAGAATCATGCATATTGACTAAGTTCACAAAGCCCTCCGTCCCCGTCAACTTAGTAGGCCCACAAGTCAGCCTCCCACCAAGGTGGGTCCCAGCTAGCAGGGGGGTATTCGTTTTTTTGAGCGTAATAAGGAGGCACTTCCTTGCGTGCGAAGATATAGCTGGTGGGTCCGAGCTGTCAGTGGCGGTAACGTTTTTTCGCGAAATACAAAGGACCTTTCGGTGGGTCCCTGATGTCAGGGGAGGAATCATTATTTTGCGCGTAATAAGGAGGCATTTCCTTGTGTGCGGCCGTGGACCCAACTGTCGGCCTCTCCACGTACATTCCACTTCAGATGCCTGTCGGTCGTTGACCATGTTGACCAGGCCGCGCCAAGAGCACCAGGGTGGTGGACGACGGCGAGGCCTAGGAAGGGAACGACACGGAGGCAGGGAAGACTCGGTAGTTGTTTCCCACATGAAGGAGAGTACGACTGTACGAGGGTTTACTAGTTCGTCTGCCGTCGTTGGAGAATAACAGCAGGTGTGGGTGAGTAGAGGGATGGCTAGGCCAGCGATGGGAGTACGGTGGGGCGGTGAGGCCTGCGCGGCAGCAGAGCTGGCCGCGGGGAGGAGGGAGCAGGCAGTCCCGCCGGCCCCTGTTTGAGCGGCTGGAGCAGGAAGAGCAGAGATTGAAGAAGCACGATGGCCGTTGGATGGCCATCCAACAGTCACTGCTTGTGCGTCAACCTTTTTTTAGGAAAGCCTCAAATCTGTGGAAAACAGCATACATCCCATCTGCCATTATTTCTAATAATTTACAACGCATTTGCTAATTATTAAAGTTTTTTGGAGCCCATATTCTTTTTGTTAGCATTACAGCCCATATTGTGGCCACGGTTAAAAAATTATACGAAATTTTGCATATTTCGGTGTGGTTTGAACTGTTTTTAATCCCGAAATTTTGACTCACATTCAAACTAATTTTAAAAATAAATGTATATCAATATAAATCCAACAAATTCTCCACGCATAAAAATTAATGTAATTTCAAATCTTGAAATGAAGAAAAGATATTTGAAACTAATTGCCGGTTTCATGTGTTTTAAAAATGTACAGCCCATTTCTCATTACTGATGGGCTATTTTCTCCGCCAGCCGAATGAAAGCTCTCCTCGTCTTGAAAGATTTGCAGCCCAACAGGCCGGACAAAGCAACTTACTTGGCAAATCACAAAAAAACTAGGCTATGTCCGTGGACCCAGCTGTCAGCCTCTCCACGTACAGTACTCTTCTGATGGAATGTCGTTGACCACGTTGACCCCGCCGTGCCAAGAGCACCAAGGCGGTGGACGATGGCGAGGCCTAGGAAGGGGACGACGCGGAGCCGGGGAAGATGCGGTAGTGGATGCCCATGCGGAGAGGAGTACGAGGGTTCACTGGTTCGGCTGCGGTGTGAGGTTGCCATCACCGCAGGGCCTGGCTAGCAGTAGGAGTAGTAGGGGGCGATGAGGCCTCATCCGCAGCACAGCCAGCCACTGGAGGCAGGAGCAGGGGGTCTCCCCGGTGCTGGTTTGAGCGGCTGGTGCAAGAAGAGTAGCGATTGAAGAAGCAGCAGGACCGTTTGATTCAAATCCAATAGCTACTGCTGCTAGAATTGTTTGTTGACTAAGTTGACAAGCCCTGCGTACGCGTCAACTTAGTAGGCCCACATGTCAGCCTCCCAACCGGTGCACCCCATATGTTAGTGGGAGGAATCATTTTTTTCGCGTAATAAGGAGGCAGTTGATTGCGTGCGGCCAGGCCAGCGGAGGGAGTAGGGTGGACCGGGGAAGCCTGCGCGGCATCACAGCGGGCCACAAGAGGAGGGAGCAGGCAGTCCCGCCGACGCTAGTTTAGGCGGCTGGAGCAGGAAGATCAGAGATTGAAGAAGCACGTCGGCCGTTGGATGGACATCCAACACTAATTGCTGCTAGAATCGCGTGTTCACTGACAAAGCCTTGCGTAAACAAGTCAGCCTCGAAATCTATGGCATGTATAGCCCATTTGCTATTATTTTTATAATTTTTACTCATTTTCTAATTCATATGGAATTTATTGCAGCCCATTTTCCATTTTTAGAATTGCTTGCCATTTTCTGGTCAGTACCAGGGTCAAAAACTTAACTAAATATGTGGGGAATTTTGAAAATTCGCAAATTTTTGCTGGGGAATGAAATATTCTTAATCCAAAAATTAATAGCCATACTAAAACAAATTTAAAAATAAATTAGTACTATGTCATGTTAAATCCAATGAAATACGTATAAGATATCAGTGAAGAACAAAAACAAAAAAAGAAACTTATATCCCATTTGCTATAATTTTTTTTGGAATTTTCAATCCCTTTTGATATTACTTTTAACAGACATTGACCATACTCTTAAGCCAGGCCGGAATGCATCCCTCCCCGTCTTGAAAGATTTGCAGCCCAGTAATTCGGAGAAAACAAATATGCCTAGCTTGGGTATTCTTCAAAAAGAAATACTGGGCTACCTATTTTCCCAAAGAACTGGTGCATGAGCATTTAGCTTTATTTATTTATTTATTTATTTATTTATGTTTAGGGGACCATGAGCATGTACCTGGGCCGAATTCATGTGAGAGCCTCCCTTCTAGTTAATTTTGGGCTTCTCTATTGGGCCTTCATCAGTGGGCTGCATGTTATCAACAAGTGGAAAATGTGTTCTGAGTTTCAAAAAAAATGTGTTCCGTACGATAAATAGTATGCACTACGTACGGTACGGGGCACTAAAGGATCAAACCATGCAACGACTTCCAAAACATTGTGTTTGTCGTTCTAACAACACATTTATTCAACCAACAGATGAAATATACTACTGATTGTACATTGAAAACAGCAGCAGCAGCAACCAGGGCTGGGGGTGCAACAGAAGCAGTAAGCAGGCCAGAAGAGTGAAGACGCAACTCTCTCTTCCAAACCAAACATCAGCCATCATTACAAAAGGGCTACCAAAAAAGAACAAGTATATGCATCAAACTAAATAAAGATCCTACTCACCAAGTGTACGCATCTAACTAACTGACTCAGTTAGACGTTACTATTTATTAAGCTGTGGAGATTGGCTGACGGCTTGAACCAGATGGGTGCCTGACGGGGGAAACTCCAGCCAGCAGGTCAAAGTCTGATACTTGCGACCCTCTCTCCTACTTTGGGTTGCAGAGCGTGGTGGCACATATCAGGGTATGGTGCATGCAGAGACGCATGGTATGCTGTGTACACACAGTTTTGCCTGATGAATGAAACCGCGCTGCCATCATGATCCTTGCCGTCGGTTATCTCCTGGTTAATTGGATAATTTAGTCTGACAAACAGAGAGCGTGTACCAAGGCTACTTACCAGCCTCCAGTCAAAAATTCCTGAAGGCCCAGAGAAGCTGGGATCCTACTCAAAGACCTTGCAGTGACTGTGATTGTATTCCGCGAAACAACATGTCCGGTACGTGCAGACGATCATCAATCTTTCGCCGTCGTCTGATCGAGCCAGGAACCACCTGCAACTGCCATGCCGCTTTTCTTTGAAAGGTTCTAGGATTAGGAAGGGTAGGGACACCAGGCGGCCTACAACATCATATCAAGTTGGAGTCAAATAAAAAAGGGCTCTTCGTTTAGTCAATCTTAAGAACAACATGTTATGAGCATGAATATTTTTTCAGCAAATGTTGATAGTAATATAAGAAAGCCATCATGATATCATAGGAAAGTAACATACTGCTGTAACAGCCGTTTGTAGCGATGACTGGAGTAGGCCAGCAATACGTCCAACCATAGAAGGAGTCGACAGCGTAAATGAAGCCCTTGTGTTCAATGGCATCAGAGAACCATGGAGGATGTATGATCCTGCAATGGACGTGCAGATTTATCCACTTACCGCAGTGACCTGTCAGATAGGCGAGATCGCGGTTGAAGAACGCAATTAGCCTGAAGTCTTTATAATTCGCAGATCTTGTGGGCACTTGGTAGATTACAACCTTGAGCAAATCAAACTTGGTATCATGTTGGCTACTGTAATATTCCGAGAATTCTGGGCCGCGGTGCCAAAGCAGTGCAGTGTTAATCGAAGGAAGGGGGATCAATCGCCGGGTGTAGACCTCCATGAGCATCCAACTGCCGCGACCGTCGACGAGCACCATCCAAGACATGTTCATGCCGACCTAGTACATACCGTTAATGTAGTTGAGGCTGACGGGGATCGGATCACAGTCAAGGGGGTTGATGCTCGCCACCCTATGATCGTTATGCTGCATGACACGCCATTTCTGAAGATCAAGCGGCATCAGCAAGCAAGGAGCTGGCTTAAAAAGCTCCGGCCTGAGGGCTTTGAGTAAATGGTACAGCCCCAACAAGCACGCGGCGAGCGGCATGGTACTGAGATTGTCCACACGCGAAACAATGAGCTTGATTACCTCTGTGGGGAGCGAATTCTAGCCACTCTTTCGGCGGACGCTGCTCGGTTCTGCCATTGTTAGTGCTTGGGTTTCGGACGAGGGGGGAGGCGCCTTAGCGGGGATGGAAGATTGGACGTGATTATGTGTGGACAAAGATGGAGAAGCGAATATGTGCTGTGGGAAGTGGACAGGTGATGATGACTACATCACGCCACTTGACTTACGAGACACATACCAGCAGCGTAGGGTCATGTCGATGCCAGACAACTTGCTTGAGTGATCACAGTACTGGTACTCCCTACAATGCTATGCCCTAACTTGCTTGAGTAGAGTAGTAGAGTAGGACTCTGCTCTACTACTAGCACCAGAGGAGTAGTATATTCTAATCTAAAATAGTTACAAACTTCAATGCCCGAGCGTGGAACGACTACGAACCGTGCTCAAAGACCGTGTCTACGTGGTGTTTGGACATGGGCGACAACCTCAACGCCAACGGTGCAGCTCCCGTTGCACCGTATGTGTTTCTGTCCTTCCTGTTCGAAATCGTGGTAAAATTCATGTTTCTACTCTGTATCCTACTACTATGCAAGTCCACATGATTAGTTGCGAACGACGACTTCTTCCCCGACCTCGGCAACCTCATCCTCGATGACATGGGCGACAACGTCAACACCGGCAACCAGTGAGATACAGGGTGGAGGAAGCGGTTTGGGAATTTGCATGCCTTTCCAACCAGTGAGATACTCCGTACAAAGTATGACAGAGAAATAACCACATATAAGGAAGCTAAAAGTAAACAATCAAACGAGCATTTTTGCATTGAATCGTTTCACAATCTTGACTAGTGTTGTTTTTCTACTTTTACAAAAACCGCATCGTAATGTTAGTACTCCCTCCGTCTAGGTGTATAAGTCTTCCCTCCTTCTTGGTCACGGTGCACAACCGAAGATGACTTATTGACCTGGACGGAGGGAGTAGCACAGTCTGCAAGCATATATTGAGAGAGACGTGTAGTGCGATAGTGGAAAACAATTACTCGTATATGAGACCAGGTCTCATGGTTAGCAGGTGAGACCCGTCCTGATGGATGACACGTGGCTTTTAAGTGGGGGGTGGGGGATGCTTTGTGATTTGTGAATGCCACGTGTCATCCATCAGGATGGGTCTCGCGTGAGACCTGGTCTCATATAATTCTTTTCCTGCGATAGTATATAGTAAAGTTTGTGCTATATGCACGTACTTGCAAAATGTGTACGAATACACAAGGTTTCCAATCTTTCCCTTTTACATACTTAATTAAGGACACTAAAAATTCCTAAACGTTTGGGATTTATTATTTGCATCCCAAAACTAATGAGATCGCCTTACGAAACAAAAATTATACTCCTCCTAAAAGCCACGGCACTCGCGGGAGCGCTTGCGGCGCGCCACGAGTGCCCTGGTGCGCGGACGTTTCCCAGCGCGCCGACACAACGCCTCTTCCTCAGCCTCGCAACTCGCGAGGTGCTGATTGGCGGCTTGCCGGCGGGCGAGCGCGATCTCACCGGTGTGGTGATCCGGCGCAAACAGGTACTCCTCCTTGCTGGAAGCGTGCACCCGGTCCATGTACCACCAAGCGTAGATGAGGCGCTTGGGCCCGACTGCACTCAGGGCGTCGGCACGGGCATCCTCCGCCACCCTCACGGCCCTCGCACGAGCCTTCCGCCAAAGAGCCAATTGCCTGACTCTCTCGGATGCGACATAGGCCTCCCAGGCAGCTTGTTCCGCGGTGCGCTTCTCTTCCTCCGCCTTCTTCTCCGCCTCTATTTTGGCGCGCTCTGCTGGAGGCAAAGCCTCCCACAAGGTGACATCCATTTCTTTCCAAAGCTCCTCAAGGCTGGGGGGCTCGGCGGGCGGCGCGGCGTTCTCCTCGTAGCAGGGAGCCGACGCGTCCTCAAGATTGGGAACACCGACGCGTCCACCTCGACGCGTCGCGGCGAGGAGCGGAACCCCGACGCGTCCTCCTCGACTAGTGGCGGCGAGGAACGGAACAGTGACACGCCGCGTAGCGGCGAGGAGCGGAACAGCGACGCGTCCTCCTCGACTAGTGGCGGCGAGGAACAGAACAACGACGCATGACCGTCCGCGCAGTGCAGCGAGGGGCTCCTAGGGCTTGGGAGGGGCGATGCCATGGTGGTCGACGTGAGAGGGAGGGGGAGGAGATAGCGATGAACGTGAACGTGAGGGGGAGGAGATAGCGATGTCGTGGGAGGCGCAGTATTTATAGCGAGCAATGGCACACCTACGTAAGATATGGACTGAGCTGCACTGACTTAACTGCCAGTCCAGTTGCGTCACTGACATGTGGGCCAGACCCCTATTGGGCCCATATGTTAGTGACCGAATGCACCTGTAGTTAGGTAACAACTACATGGGCATATTTGTTGGAGTAAATTATGGGGGAGCGAAGGGGTGGAAATATTGCTGGTCACAACAGATTGGACGAGCATGGGGGGAGGAGAGTCATGCATGTAGATTTTTTCACATGGGGTGGAGTGGTGGGACCGCCGGAGGGAGAAGGAGAGTTTGGCAGGCATATTGTTTCTACACATGGAGAGGAAAAAATCTAGAGACGAACGGGCTTCCTGCAGGTATGGGGGAACGGTGCATAATAAGTCATCTTGCATGCCGGGCTAGGTATAGTCTCAAGTCATTAAAAACAAACATGCCCCACACATGTTCATATTTCAAGGTGCACTAAATTATTGCATGCGATGATTAAGGCTGGCCATAATGGTGGTATCTTAGCTGGTATCATGCACACGGGAATAGCAAACATGCTGATGTGGCAAATAATTAAAGAAGAGAGGGGGGGGGGGTTAGAGTAACTAGAGTTCATGCATGCATTGGTAAACACATTTTTTGTGGAGAACGATAGCACTAGTTGAGTACTTTTGCAGACTTCAAAAACTATTCCACAATGTGTCAACATTCACAATGTCAAATCAATATTTTTACACTCATTATAAAATGTAGTTCTTATACTCCCTCCTTCCATCTATATAGGGCCTAATGCATTTTTCGAGGCTAACTTTGACCAAATGTTAGAGCAATAATATATGAGATGCAACTTACACAAAGCACATCATCAAATTCCTATGTGAAAGGAGCTTTCAATGATATAATTTCCACATTATGCATGTCATGTAGTATTAATTTTATCAATAGTCAAAGGCGGTCTTGAAAAACGCATTAGGCCCTATATAGATGGAAGGAGGGAGTACTCATTATAATCAGTACTCCCTCCGTCTAGGTGAGCAAGTCATCTTAGATTGTGCACTGTGACCAAGGAGGAGGGGAAAATGAGAGATCTTAATGCTTATTTACTAATTAATAGCAGTGCATGCAATGAACTAACCACTTCATGTCGTGTTTGGTAGTCTCAAGTCATTAAAAGCATGCACACTCACATCTCCTATTGGTTGATATGTCAAGAAACAAGAAACGAGGTAGAAGTTAATGCACCGCGCCTAAGTGTTTTGGCAGTATTGTAGATATTGATATTTTTAGTATAAATTTGGTCGTGGGATTTCATTGATGCCTGTCAAAGCATTGACAGGTCTGCTATGCGTGACCTGAAGATGAAAGCGTTGAGCATCTCGAAGTTGATCAACAATCTTCAATTGTCAAAGATTAGCCGTTCGGCCAATAAGGTGGCACACTTAATCGCTAAGTATAGCTTTGACAATAGATTAGTTGGTATTCTTGTAAATAACATACCACCCTGTGTGGTGAATAGTATCGAATGAGTGTACTGGTGTGGCTGGTTAATTAATATAAGGTGGTGTTCAAAAAAAGTATAAATTTGGTCAAACACTTTGCAAATGGTTGACGGGAGTAAAAAGGACCAGAGGGAGTATCATGCATGTGGAGTAGGCAAAAAATTGCTTGTCTAAAAAAAGGCAAAAAAATTGCTCATTTATAGCCGATCGAAGTCTCAAAGGGCGCGACCGCGCGAGGGAGGCGAAGGTCGTGGGAGGCACGACGTTTGACGGAATTAAGTGAAGTTACATCCACGTGCCGGCATGGCGTGCGAATAGGCAGAAGCTATACCGTCAGAGCCTACGATATGGGTCTAGTAGACATGACATCTAGTGGGTCCCGCATAGTTCTCTAGAACTCTTTGGGGGCTTGCAGCCGTTTATCCACCGGGCAAGCCAGCAACCCCACGCTGTTCGCACGCCCTACTCGTCCCCGTCTTCTACCTTACAACAGTTCGCTCCCAGTCGTCCCGTCCTTTCACATTAGTTTGCTCCCAGTTTTTTTGTGTGGGGCACAATAGTTCAACTTCTCCTAACCCTCCTCCAAAATCCATGGCCTCCCAAATCTCCATGGTCGCCGCTGAGTACCAGGTTAGAGCCATCACTGGCGATCAGTTCATCATCATCTACACACGTGGATCCGAGATGGTGAAAGCATGGCTTGCTCACTTCCTACGCATGTTTAACAGTTCAACGGATGAGTGGGTCGCTGGGCTAGATGTTGAGTACACCACAGTCCTGGGACGAGAGAAGGATCTAAAGGACGAAGAGAGGAAGAAGCCCGCCATGATCCAGGTTTGTGTACATAACGCTTGCTTGGTCTACCACATATGCCATGCTGACGTTGAGTCCCAGGATTTTAATAACTTCCTCAAGGACAAAAGAGTGAAATTCGTTACTGTAGGCTTTAAGAACGACAGTGACGTCCTGCTTCAGATAGGTCTTGTTGTAGGCCAGCCCTTCGATCTCCAGAAGGCAAGCCTGGTGTCCTCCTCTCAACCTTCAATGCTGACCCTGGCAGCAGCCATGATTGATCCTTCGTACGCTAAACTGAAGAAACCTCATCACGAGTTTCATCATGCATGGGAGTCGAAGACATTAGATGAAGATCACATCCTCTACGCAGCAATGGATGCCTACCTTTGTTTAAATATCTACAAGGGTTGGATGAAGAAGCAGAGCCTAGTGTCCGGTTCAAGCAAAGAAGCGTCAGCGAAGAGGAAGAGGAAGAGGAAGAGGAAGAGGAAGAGGGACGAGGACGAAGTCGAGGACGTGGACTCGGACTCCAAGTAGGTGACAGTGTCGTCGCTCATGCTGGTTCTACTGCAGTGTCAAGCGGACTAGTTGCTTATTAGTTTATTTTCAAGGGTGTGTTGTGCTGAGGCCCCAGCAGAACTATGGGGCTGTTTGGATTGTGACTATCTTTGCCATATGTTGCCACATGATTTTTGCCACATTTGTCACACTTGCCTTACTTGAGTTGCTCAAATTGTTAGCCATATTTTGGCTTGCCTAAGGGAATCTTGCCACACTTTTTGTGTCTATGACATGTGGGGTTCACTGCTCATAAAGAATTCCTTGTCTCAAATGTGGCTAGAACCAAACACCTACCTAACTTGGTCAAACTTGCCTAAGGTTAGGTGTGGCAAAGTGTGGCAATGTGTGGCTAGGAACCAAACAGCCCCTATGTTTATGTTCTTTCTCGTTATTTGAACTCTTTAGTACGTACCACAGTAGTACTAGTACAATGTCTTACTACTGTTCTTCTTGCAGTTGGTACTACTGCTCGTATCTTCGTGTTCCTAATGTACTTAATACATTCGTACTAGTAGTATAATTTGGGTCTGTCGATTTGTGAAAGAAGTTCGACGGAGCGAAGGTAGAAGACGGCAGAAGAGGTGGAAGAAGCCCTTCTAGCCATCCATGTTGCATCAAACGGCTCACATGAGTCGACTGACCCAAATTGCTCCTTCAGATTGCAGGATCCACGTGGCATTCAAGGCCTCGAAGGTAGATTCCGCGTCCGCACCCGGTTTGCGGGCTCGACGCGCGCGCGACCGGCTTCCGCCGCGACAGCCACCATGCGTGCCTCCTCCGCGTAGGCGGAGACGGCAATGACATGCTAGTTCCTCCTCGCCGGCGTGCTGGAGCACGCGCTCGTCCTCCTCTTCGTACGGTGCGTGCATAGACGCGGCTCCACCAGCTGCTCGCGTGCTTGGCAGCGCGGCGGCATCGCGAGGAGGGACTGCAGATGACGTGAGCGGGCGAGCCTTCGGCTTCATGGCACAGGGATGGCGGCGACACGGCGGTGATGGGCGAGAAATTGTTGGCCGGAGCAGGCGGGCGCTGGCATGTGCAACGGCGGCGGCGGCATATTGATGAGTGCGCGTGTGGGAGCTTACTTTAGTTTTATATATAAGGTTGGTCAAATTTAAAAGAAAACTGTACTAGTACACGTAAACATTAGACTTAGGCAACGCTTTTATTAGTTACTAGCTTATGTTCTTGCCCATTGTGACCAGCCTTAGTACCGCGGCCACGATACGGAATCCTGTGCAAGCACGTGAACCGCAGCCGCGCGGTCGATCGAACGGTGCGTCACTGTGTCGCGCTCGAAGGACATCCACCGAACCTTTTTGTGTGTGTGAAAACAATCCTCGAATATTACTCAACTTTTTTTCCTGTGAAAGTTCTTGACGCTGCAATAATTCCATATATTTGAATTTAGCTCCAGTTCGTGTTTATTTGTATTTGGACGTTTTAGGTGCGCCCTAGTTTTTTTAATACTGATTTTGTGTGTGTGACTGAGAGAGAACGTGTGTATGTGTCCATATGTGTGTTGTGGTGGAAGGGCAATGTGGAGACGGTGTGCGTGTGATACAGACATAGAGAGGTGTGAATGTGCAAATGATCGTGCATGAGTGAGACATAGACAGATGCGATATGTTGTGTATACATGAGAGAACGGTCTTCTAGTTTACTTGTGTGTGTGTGTGAGAGAGAGAGAGAGAAAGGGAGAGAAATACACAGAGAGAGGAGCATCCGTAACACAAAAACCATCTCTCTCGATTCGTCTGTCCCTCGCACGGTCGCATGCAACACATGCATCAACGCGCACATTTTGACACCCTCACCCAGCCCCTGCCCACCTCAAGGCCCGCACAATCTCTTCGTGAATACCCATTTCTCTCCTTAGGTTTGTTTTCTCTCAATATCTGACACACACACACACACACAGAGAGAGAGAGAGAGAGAGAGAGAGAGACACGCAGCACACCACACACACACACACTCCCCCGAGCACACAATTCATCCCCATCCAAGGTTATACGGCAACCACTCTCGCTTGTGCTTCTTTGCACCCCAACATGCACAACACCTCAATATTCAAAGAGGGCAGCGAGAAGATCGAAGACAGCGACCACATCGCGCTAGAGAATGCGGGGTCATTTGGAAGCAGGGTGATGTGATGACGGTTGACTGACTCCTCCCCCCACCCTCTCTCTCTTGCACAAAATTACCAATCCCTCTCTCCCCCGCACAAAATTGTCAATCCCTCAACCCACGAGATCCTTCCCCTCTCGTCCATGTTTTTCCTGCTCTCTCATCAAACATGTTGTCTCTTCTCCTTCCACGTATAGAGAATCCAGATGCACACACATCTCATGTATATTACTACATGTATGCATCTTTCTCATAGACCTAACTTCTTCCCCTCTCTTTCTTTCTCTATCTCTCTCTCTTTGTCTCGTTAGGTTTGTCTCCTACTCTCTCGTCCACATACATACAATCTTTCCCGCCCTATTTGCTTCATCTTCAAAAGCTCTCTCTGCACGTTTCATTCACACATTGGGATATGTCAAAATGTTGCTTCTATAATGGCTGATGTAGAGTTATGGTTGTTCTTGTTGCATCCTACAAAGTAATAACTATGAAATGCATTTAGATTCTCATTTGACTGGGATTATGTGAGTTTGAGAATGTTGTGAAGTACTATAGACCTTGTATACATCTTGGGATTCGACAATGATTGTAACTATTGAATTGTATAGACCATTACATTCGAAGTCAATAGCCTAATATATTTATTTCACAATTTCAACAAATGATTAGTTCACTACAGACTAAGAAAACAAATGTGTACTCCCTCCGTTTTTATTTAAGTCCGCGTATTAGCATTGGTCAAAGTCAAGTTTTGTAAACTCTCAGAAAGCTTATAACAAAAAATATTAACATATACAATAACAAATAAATACCATTAGATTCATTATTGAATGTACTTTCACATCATACATATTTGTTATGGTAATGTTTATATTTTTCTATACACTTGGTCAAACTTTAGGAAGTTTGACTTCTGTCAAACCTAATATGCAGAGTTTACTACTACTACTACTCGCTAGTTGGTTAGCCGAATCACTCAACACACCACACGGGGAGTCCAGTGTCACAAAATTTTGAGGTCGATGGGAAAATCTCCCGCGACCCTGATTCGAGCAGTGGGAAGTTACCATCATAGCCTTCGGAATAGGCCTACGGATGACACTTGGTAGGGGGCTGTTTTCGTAACTTCAGGTTCACCCTACCCAGCCAACCCCACCCCGGCACCCAGAGTAGTATACCTGAATACTCCCCAATTTCTATCCCCACCGCAAAATAGACTTCTCCACGGCACCGCAACCTTCATGCTCCTCCCCTTTACATCAGCGCACTTTTCCACTGCAGCGCATCTGCCTAATCGACGACCTCGTACGCCGCACTGGAGCCGGTCCACCGTCATCATCGTACACGGAGCCTCTTCCCCGACATCGACTTCCACGGTCTCGTATCTGCTTCCCGGAAGCCGACGCCAAGCGCAGAAGTACCACCGTCATGGACAATGAACTGACTCCCGTTGCCGACCATGACTCAGAGAGGCCGCCGCGACCATCGTTCTCCTCCTCGATTGGTAATGTGTGTATTGAATCACTTAGCAGTACATGTGCAGTTCCAATTTTGTTCATACCTACCCTTCAAATTTCCTGGGTGCTAGTGTTCTTGTAAAAGTAATTGGTTATAGCCTCCATTGTCCAACAGAATATCAGCTTGTAGTTGTGCGTCACTCCTGTATCGCGCTATGCTTGGGTAGGATTTTCATCTGCAACCAGTAGTGTGGCAAATGATGGAAAGGTTTTTAGAACTAGCAAAATGCCCATGCGTTGCACGCATCAAGATGCATTTGTATGAGTAGTTTATCTTGTTGGAGATGCTCTAACATGGCAGACGAGTGCTTTAATGTTGCCCACAAGATGCGCGAGTATTACTAGTAGTATATTTTTCTTGCCATGTTGAGATTTTAAAACCACGAGTGCGAACATGCAGAGGAGCAATGAAGATCAAACACAGGATATTCGGGACATCTTCAAGGAGCATGGCAAGTTAAAGAGGAGCTGCACCGAACCTGTAAAACGAGCTTTGGTAAGTAACACCCTTTCAATTACTTTCGTGTAGCCTCATGTTCTTCGATGTGTATATGTTGTAGTTTCTGTTTCTCTTAAGCATGGTGTTCTTCGATGTGTAATAAGAAGAGTCTTAATCATCCTAATGCTTTCGTTTTTATCTTGATGTAGGAAGTGGGTGTTCTCACCTTGTAGTCTGTTTCTATTTATTTATTCCTTTTGAATTCACTTCTCCAAGTTCTGTTTATCTGGCTTCTACTAAATGGATCTAGGTTGCTCTGAGTATTGATCTAAAAGAGAAGTAACTTCATGTCAGGATGCAGTTCCTGCGAGGAGGGAAGTATGGTCAACCTCGAGATCATGTTTCCAAAATGAGGCTGGATTACACACAAGGTGCCAGTTCCCTAATGATGCTAGATTAGACACAAGGTGCAAATTCCCAGATGATGCTGGATTACACACAAGCTAGGTGGAGTCGTCAGGTGTTCGTGTCCTCGTGGCATTAGTAAAGGCCGAAAGAAAGCGTGCAGTAGCCCTTGAGAATGTAGCTGAGTTCCTGAAGAAGCGAAAAGAGCAAACAGATGCTCTCTTCACCCAAGCCAAGGAAGAGATGGAAGAAGCCAGAAATAAGCTAGCAAAGGCAGAGCAGGCTAGGCGTCTCCTGCTATTTAAAACTGTTGTCAATACAAAATTTCCTCCATAATAGCTAGGTTCAAATGTTTATCCAGTCAGCATGCCTGTTGTGATGTCCGTGCATCTACTGATGTGGCACAACATGTTTTTTTTCGGGTCATGTAATAACAGCAATTACTTTCCAAACAATAATAGATGAAGCATTGGACATGGTATAGTTCATGCGCAAGCCCGACATTCAAAGTTCAACTTCCACATCAAAATCATGTTCACAGATATCTGCACATTCATACATAATGTCCACAACCATGATTCACTTAAAAGCCAAAAAAAATGTGAGGAGAGTTATAAATAAAGAAAATCCTCTACTAGTTCCTGCTACCAGTGCGAGCACAACAAGTCAAGACCATGCGTAAATTAATTATATTGTAGTCATTTTTTGTGTTCTAAAATGCCTGCCGGCTCGCGGAAGGACATGTTGCCGGCACACGCGTGGATTCAATGAAGGCAGGTGGGGCAGTCTTAAGCTGGTTGCACACGGCGAGGAGGCGTGCTCAGCCGGGCCTGCAGCGAGTGCGGCCCTCTTGGCCGGCGCGCCGGTTCAATGCCCGCGCTATGAGAGGTCGCGTCCGTGTCAGAGAAATCACTCCCTCCAGTCCTTTTTTGTTTGGGTATAACAAAATCTCGTTTTCCATTCACACTTTTAGTGGTAGGAGTTGTGCGTGTGTGTCTGTGAGAGAGAGAGAGGAGACGGTAGTCGGGGTTGTCTGATCGGTAAACAAATGAATAATGTCAGTCTGGGATGGAGACAAAAAGGAGACCGCAACAAATGTTGTGTCTACAGGAGAGATAGATAGAGTAATTTTAGTGGTATGAGTCATATGTAGAGACATATAGGGTGTGTGAGAGAATCCCATAGAGAGAAAGACAAAGTGAAAGACGAGTGGAGACTGTGTGTTTGGCGGTGAAAAAGAAAGCTTAGGTACCGAGTGATACCAGAGAACAGTAGAGACGTGAGAGATAATGAAAACCGTGTAATTTATAATGATAGGGAGAGTGTGACACTTCTCAAGGGAGACGTCGAGAGACCATGTTTGCGAGGATAGGAGCAACATGAAGTGAGCATGCGGGTGAGCTAGAGAAAAGAGAGTGATAGCTACCTGAAGGAGCATGCATGCGAGAGAGATGGGCATGAAAGGAGTGAACAAAAAAGGGATTCAAATATTTGAATTCGAGATGATGATACATGTAATCCATACTCGAACCAAAATTGATCTATCAAACATGCATACTCATATGAGTTCACGCACATCTATGTTATTTAATATGTAGATATTACTGATCCATACATTTTAGTAGAACATAATTTGGTTAAATTTTTCCGAATTTAACCTTAAGATTTCGAGATCGTTGTATTTGTAAATCATATTATACATATAAAGGAGCAGAATTCTTTGTTGTGCTTTTGAAAGTATATATATATATAAAATGATGTATATAGAATGTAATTCCAATTGAAAATGGATCCCACCCGAAAAAATAGAATACAGACGGGATTCGAATTGAGTTGGCACGGTAAACATGCACTCTGCAAAATTTGAACGAAGCGGGGAAAGTCGCAGTAACCGCCCGAAACCAAAATCTGTGAGATGGAAATCACTACTGCCTATCCCTGCCACGCAAAGCCTATATGCTGGATTTCTATAGGTTTCGATAGGGGTAGGTTTGTAATTTTACCCAAACGTGACGTAACCGCCTCACCCGGATTCATACACGGTGGGCGCCAAAACACAGTGTGTCCTCGGCTGAAATCGACTCCCTCCCCGATTCATATTCATACATGGTGGGCGCCAAAAACAAACTCTCGTCGGCAAATATTCGGTGTATGCGAGATTACCGTCCTATCCCCAACCGACTAGTGTTGTTGTGATGTAGTAGAAATTTGAAACGGGGGCTAAGTTTGTAAATTTTCTCGCATTTGAGACAAGCGCGCCCTGAATACATGGTTCCCCCTTCCTCTCTACCTCCCTTTTCCCCATTCATACTCCGTAGGCGCCAAAACACCCTCTCCACCCCACCCTCCTCCGTCCGTCGCCGTCCGCCACCCCATCCACCGCCGTCCTCCTCCACCATGCCGGAGCTGATACCCCGACGTCGCCGTCCATTACAAGAGATCGACCGCTCTCATCCACGGCTTCAGACCGGGATCCTTGCATCCCGTCCTCTCGCTTCATCCCCGCCGTCGTCCACCTTGCCGGCGCCCGCTCCTACGACCATCTCGTCCACCGCGCCCCGCCGCCACCATCTACCCTCCTAGATCTGCTTCCACGCCGCTGACAGCCATCGCTACCGTAGCACCATTAAATTCTCAGCAGATGCGTACACGGCGCCGCACCAGAGGCGGTACTCTTTCGTATCTGCTCAACTTATTTATCGCAGCAAGAAAATAGATCGCCATTGCTTTACTCTGATTTCTTGTCTTGGTTGCGAAGTTGCCTTTATCCGGTTTGCACCTTCAGATCCGCCATGGCACGCTCAACACCATACTCGCAATGCTTATGGTTTTCCCCTTTTATATTCCACACTATTAAATCACAGTAGACTAAATTTCAAAATTGGGTCAGTCGATTTTTCAGAGCTCGCCGGAGTTCGCCGGTGTGATCGAAGGGGCTCGGGTGGTTGTGGGGCCTCGCCGAACGAACAAAACTGGACGCGGGTGGGGGTTGGGGTGGGGTGGGGGGTGGGGGTGGCGGAGGAACATAGGCGGTGGGGGCCGGTGGTCCGGCCGGCGGCCCGTGCGGTGTTCTGTATGGGAAGAAACAAAGAGGAGGAAGAAGAAGGGTTAGGAGACGTATGATCTTCATCCAACCGCCTGAAATGGTCGAGAGGCAGCTAGGAGTTGCATTCTTAATGCACTCTGGTTCATCATGTGTGGGCACTATGCAACCAACATTTTATTATCCAAAATCTGCTTGCTCTTCTTTACCATGTTCCTCTTCCGTTCTTCTTTAATATGTACTCTCTCCGTTCCTAAATACAAGTCTTTGTATAGATTCCACCATGGACTACATATGGAGCAAAATGAGTGAATCTACACTCTAAAATGTACATGGATACATCTGTATGTGATCCATAGTGGAAATCTCTACCAAGACTTATATTTTGGAACGGAGGGAGTATGATAGTAGTACAATATGTTCCTTGTACTGAAGATGAGCAGGGGCATTTGCAGTGTAGAGGTCTATACGGTCGGTTGTGATGGACACTCTGAGCCTCTTTGATTCGTAGGATCTTGTAAACACAGGAATAGGATTTGTAGTGGCCTGCCCACTTGAATCCTATAAGAATATCAAGGAAATGCGGGGAGCTGTGTCGCTTTTGAGAGTTACATTGATATTAACAGTACCGCACCTTCACTTGAAGAGAGCTGGTATCCGAAGCCTTTCTAGCCATACCGGTAATACTAGCACATATATTCCAGCAAGTTCCACTTTGCTGATTTTACTCTAATGCTTAAGGGTTTTCCCGTTATATCTACACTATGATCTGTGTAGCTACTTTGTGTCGCACTAGCAGCAGTCCACTCTTGAAGCTAAACACTGCAATGACTTACAAAATTGGCACCAAGGCATTGAGTGCCATTCTGGATGCAATGAAACTCATACGCTCCCCACCTGTTGATTCTTGTTCAAAATATCATCCTAATGACTATTCTAACCTCGAGGAGTCAAAGGCAGATGGCCTGTCCTGTTCACCCATCAAGGTGCCTGTTCTAATTTGGCAATGTTTTATTGATTGCGGGTATCTTGCATATGTTGTCTTGCATTTCTTCTACTGTGTTGCACCGCCATCTGCTTAGTTTACTCATCATATATGTCGAGATGCCATGCCCATCCATTATCAATACATATTCCATCTATCATCATACCATGTTTTTCCACTCAAATGCTGTTCTTGTGCATTAGACATCAAAAAGGAAGAGGGTGATTGCCGAACCTGAAGGAGCACCAGCAAAGTCCTTGAAAAACGTGGTGGTGCCAGAGAAATCAGATAACACCCCACTTATATTGGCTGTACAACCAGTGACACAAAACGTAGGACCGACTCCAGCAGACTGTACCAATACTTCACTGGCCACACCACTAGCCCCACCACACAGGACCTGCACTCCAGCAAAAGGTATACCGATTTCATTTGCAGTAGCACCAGCTGTACCACAGAAAAATCCCACTCCAGCAAAAAGTACAGCAAGTCCACCGGCCGAAGACCTATCCCAACTGCAGAGATGGCTAATTCCTGCAGATTGGAACCCCATTCCATTTATTCGCAGTTTAAAAGACAATGCTTTCAATGTTGTTAGGGACTACATGCATATATTCCCATCATGGGAAGATTATTGTGAAGACAAACACCATTTTCACATCTTCCTGTCCAACTTACGTGTAAGTGCTATTATTCATGGCTATTATTTTCCTGTTTTCTGCTGATTGAACACATCAATGATTTACATTACATTGTTGTAACTAGGCGAGGGTCAATCTGGATAGTCATGATGAGCAAAGCTTGCTTGTGCTTTTCAAGGAAGCATTGCAGCAGTATCGGTGTTACCTGAGGAAATCACACTTTGATGGCAAGTCTATAAACGAATTTCTGGTGAAGTCTCCTATGCTAAATTTAGAAGACATTGAATGGAAAAACCTTGTTATGCACTGGTCTCATTCCCAGGATGAGGTACTGTTTATGAAATCACATGACAATTTGAACTTCTACTTTTCCGCATGTGCCTTACAGATCTTTTTTGCAGGAAATCTGCTCGAAGAAGAATTCCGGTTTGACAAGAACGACAGGATATCTCAAATATGTTGCCCGCTGCTTTGCTCTTGTTAGTACCTGTTGTCCTGTATCACTGTACTTGCATACATACCTGGTTCATTATGTGACAGCAGTATGCATGATAGCTTGCTTATCAATTGTTCGCTCCAAATTATCTGATCTGTATGAATGGTTACATTAGTGTAGAATATATCCAATGCCAATGTTTTTTTAGCTCTGCATTGTTCTTGTAAGTACATGTTGTCCTTTATCAGTGTACTTATAATGACATGTAGTTGTTCATGTACCATCACTCTGCAGCTTATTTTCCTTTGCACTCCATTTTCTACACATCAGATCTATATTTACTCTTACCATAAGGTTGGTACTGAAGAAGTTTAGCTGTGCATTGCTCTTGGCTGTACCTTTTGCCTGTATCGCTGCACTTACATTTATAGCTACTTGGTTATGTAGCATCACTCTTCATCTTATCTTAAATATTCTCCATTTTTTCGTATATTATCACATTTATATTTACTCTTAACAAAATGTAGAATAAAGGCAATGCTTTTGAAGAAGATTGTGTGGTAAACTTCTTGAATTGCCCCCCATCAGCATGGAAAAGGCCATTATAGAGCCTGTCTTCACCAATAACGTAAGTTTGTCCATCTCAAGCCTTCAAACTTTGTTGTATATATTTGGTTAGGCATGACTGCAACAACTATTTATTTTTGGTGTTTGCATCAAATTGCTTGTTTAAAGTTTATTATATGTAGTTCATAAACAAAAGTTCGTCCTTTCTCAATTTAAGTTTTCAGTTGTACAATCAAGTTCCTTCTTCATACCATGTACATTAAACTATATAGAGCAAGTGATCTTCTTTTGCACTGCATGTATGCTTCTGTTCTTCATCCGTAATCCAGTGGTGTGGTGAACCTACCCACTACAGCACAATGTCATATTCTGCAATGTCTTAACTATGAACAATGTCATATCATTCTACTATTATTTAAACCGTCTCTTTATTTGCCAATCTGAAATGGTATAAATTGACAGCAAACTAACCATTGATACTTATGAGTTCTTGATCTGTAATCCAGTGGTGTCGTGAAGCTGCCAACTCCTTCACAATGTCATTTCCTGCCATGTCTTGACCTGAACAATACCATATTGTGTTAATGCAAATTTAAACTGTGTCACTTTATTCGTCAGTAAGAAATGTGATGAATTGTCAGCACTAATACTTTTATGTGCAAAACCTGTCATCTGTCTTCTTGTTTATCTTTCAGAGTGGGGAAGATATAAGTGTTGAACAAGCGCAGTCTCATCATCTTGCTCAGCTGCTTGCGCTGTAGCTCCCCAGTAGGGCTAACATTTCTTGAACTCTATTGAAGTGCTGTCGGTTTTGTATATTATTTTGTCGGCGTGTTTATTTGCACTGGTGGCAATCTTTGATGCCCAGTGTATGTAATCTGCTGTCTGCTTGTGCTTTATTATCATAGTGGCGAACTTTGATGCCCAGTGCATGTAATATGCCGTAATTTCTTTATTGTATAGTATAGGGTTTTTTATTCACGATGCTACAGTTATTTTACTGTATATATATCCTGTCTTCGTAGTAAACCGGCCAAACCGTAAAATTACGGTACATAATCGGGTCGTGATGCAATCACGATGTAGGTTGGGCCTGAAACATGCCGATCAGCTCACGGGCCGGCAGCAGCCCGAAATGAACCCCGACCCATGATTGTGCGAATCAAATCACGGGCTTTTAACAGGCCAAAAAATTGTCTCGGTCCTTGTTTGGCCCAATCAGATATCGGCTGCAAGCAGGCCGGATGCAAACCGGGCCGTAGTTAGGCCCAACTATATGACGGGCTTTTAACAGGCTGAAATTAATATAGGGCCGAAATGTTAAACAGACCCTTAACAGGCCAAAACTAATATCAGGCCGAATTACTAAGTGGGCCTTTAGCAAGTGGGCCCAAAAGCATAGTGTCCAATTGACGGGCCGAATCTGATATGGGCCATAATTAGGCCCAAAACCTCTTAAAGGGCCGGACCTGATCTGGGCCGTAATTTGGCCCAGAACATGGTAGGCTTTTAACGGCCCGGATCTCATATGGGCCACTATTAGGCCCGGAGCGTGGCAGGCCATTAATAGACCGTATCAAATATGGGCCGGCATTTGGCCCAAAACATGGCAGCCAGTTAACGGGCCGGCCTACTAGGGTCCTCAAAATCTTGTGGGCCTACAGCTGGGCCGGCCCATTAATGTCGGCGAAATCTCGTGGGCCTTTAGCTGGGCCGGCCCATTATGATCCGCAAGAATTTTTTGGGCCTTTACCTGGGCCGGCCTATTATGGCACACAAAAATCTTGTGGGCCTGTACCTGGGCCGGCCCATTATGGCCCGCGAAATCTTGTGGGCCTTTAGCTGGGCCAGCCCATTATGGTCCGCAAAATCTCGTGGGCCTTTAGCTGGGCCGGCCCATTATGGTCCGCAAAATCTTGTGGGCCTTTAGTTGGGCCGGCCCATTTAAACTTGTTGGGCCGTGCCACGTGTCGACGTATCATAGGCGCCTTCTGTCCAGTGAGTGGATGACACCTGTCCCGACGATGAGCCGACACATGTTTCCTCTAGCCAATGATGATTTTACACGTGGAAAATCCCCATTGGTCGGGGCTGTTAACGGGTTATCAGATCGAAAACCCGACCTGATAGCTTAACGGTGTTCCGTTACGGTGGATGCCACGTGTCGGTCACCCTTGACGAAAGCACTTCTGTGACGCGTGATTTATCGTCATGGAAGTGGACACTTCCGTGATAATAATTTTGGTAATGTCATGGAACACTTCTACGGCAGCACAGGTATGACTATCTTGATTCTGTCATAAATTTGTCATGGATGTACATGCATGACAAAAAAGCGACCTACTGTGACAAACACGTATCATCACGGGAGTGTATTTTTTTGTAGTGTAGTATTGGTCACACCTCCCCTGGCCATCCTGTAATTTTGGCCAAACATAGTGCCAAGGAAGAATGTGCTGCCATGGAAAAAGGCAAATGGAGCACCGACTTGTCAAGCTATGCCCATCTCAGCGTTCAAGAACTCCACTCTGGTTTTCTAAACCGTCTGCACTCAAACCATGATTATGAAGCCGGTTTGGTGAACCTGATGAAGGAGCGCTATGAGGTATTTTCGTCACTTCCCATTTCGTAAATCCAATTTGCAAATATCAACTCAAGTTGCCCCCAAGGGCCGGTTTATGATAACAATCATAAATCAGGACTCTGTAATATGTCAATCCTTGCATGCTGATCCTCCATATGTCAAGTGATCTTTGGAAACAAACCGGCACTTTATCATTGTATTCCTGTAGTTTTCATCAGTGTAACCCCCAAGTGCTGGTTTATCTTTCCAAGGCAAACCGGGTCTTGAATCAATGCGTCAAGTTTTGAACAGATGTACATTAGCCCCCAAGTGTTAAGGATAATGCTTGCATTGTACCTGAGACTTGTGAAAAATATGTTGATGATAGAGCAAATAGGCATTAGCCCCCAAGTAGAAAGTGCATAACTTGTTATACGCTTGGTACTTCATAACCTGTTTTGATGATATATCTCACCTTTGTAGGCTGAGCTGAGTAAAAAGGATGCCCGAACCATGGATCTTCAAGAGAATGTTAAATCTCAGCAAGTAGAGGCTTCCAAAGCCAAATAAGAGCTGGCCAATGCCCTAGCAGCTATGGAGAAACTGAAAGAAACCTTTAACAAAGAGCGTGCAGACTGGGAGAGAGAAAAGGCCGGTTTAACAAAGAAGGCCGAGGACGCAGAGGCAGCCCTGAAGCCGGTGGTTGAAGAATTGACTGGCTTAAAGCGGCAGATTAACACCATGACTTCAGCTGTGTTTGGTAAGTACCCTCTCATGCAGTTTGTCTAATTCATAATATCTTATCAATGACCGGTTTACTGATGCTTAACCATGATAGGGATCTGCATTGCTCATCTGGGCTCTAACATGCGGATGAAGCTTAAAGCGGCCTATACCTTGATAGAACAACTCTTCTCTGGATCCCAGCGAGCCATTTGCACTGCAGCTTATAACAAGCCTCCGCCATCACTGATAAAACAAACTATCGAAAAGCTGGCCATGCTGCCTGCCCGGATCAATGAACTGAAGAGATCAGCCGCAAGGTCAGGTGCGCTGACCGCGCTAATCCGGGCCAAGGCATGGATTCCGGATCTTGAACCGGCAGATATCATCAAAGGCTATCCTGGTGTGAAAGAAGACGGCTCAGACTTCAATAACAACGATCTCCGAAGGCTGACAAAGGAGATGCGGCCGATAGCAAGCAAACTGGCGGAGGATACAGATCTATCTCATTTTCAACCGGTTTATGATGCTGAGGGAAAGAGACAACCCGCGTTGATCCATAATGTCGAAGATCTTGTGCCACCAATCCGTAAGCATACTTACGCTCCTGACATTGACCCCTCCAACCTTATCCATGAAGATGCCATTTTTCAAGCCTTAACCGGAATCGATTGGTCAACAGTTGATTTCCAGTGTCTGGGGAGGGACGAAGAGAATGTGACCGTGCAAGATGACCCTCAATTGTCAAGCCGTCCCGATGAGGAATCCTAAACCGGTGGCCGGTGTATCAGCTGCAGTCTGCCACTCCTTTGAAAATACTTATTCAGTTTGGGGTATTGAAAGCGCCTTGTAATAGGATAGCATGAACACCTTATCTGCCATGCCATCGAGCATGTTTGTTTTGCTTGATACTAAAAACTTGTCCTGCTTTTGGGATCTATTTATGCATAGTCCATTACGATTTGTGTTCCTGCATATAAGAACTTGAAAGTGTCCTAGTGGTTTACCACTGGACGGGTCATGATGCCCAAAAAATATATACATAACTTGGATGGATAACCAAGATTTGTATTAACCAGATATAAAATAAATGATACCTGTGATATATCTTCATTGGCTAACCAACTGTTGGTATAGTAGGAGTGAAAATACCCATCTATAGGGTTGACGACTCCTTTCCCTCTTGTCGGTTCATATAAAAACCATACCGGGTGATGATTACGACCGGATTGTTCGTATAATACTGGTGACCTGTAGCCAAAACCAGACCGGAGCAATTTACTGCCGGTTTAGAACTGATCATGTACTAACAACTGAACGTTGAAAGCCACGCCGGGTTGTAATAAACACCGTTTTACCAGAAATATTCATAAATACCTTATCAAAAGATATTAAAAACAACAAATCCAAAAGAAATATACAAGGCTTTTCATGGGCTGCCAGGCCCTAAATCGAGGCTTTTCATGGGCTGCCAGGCCGCTGAGTTAAACCATTTTGCAAAGCCTTTTAAGATGGACCTCAATCTTTAACCAATCATTGTTTTAACTTTGACAAGTTCAGGGTCTATGAGATTGACTTGTCAAACGTTCGATGGGTCATACCAGGTTTACCTGGACGGAGTGGCTTACTTAAAGAGGCAGGATAACCCGGGGTTTTAGGTGAATACACCTGTCTTCCAAGCCTGGCTTGATAGCCTATTACAAGGGTGCAAGCTCGTTGTTCTTTGAGAAGCAAGGAGCCCCCAGGTAATATTGGAGCTATGCTCAGTGGTTACCTATGTTTTAGTTGTGCTTGATGCAACAGACTCTCTTTGGTTCCACATAATTTTCTTTTGGATTTAAGCCAATCAAGAGGTGTAGCTATGGTGTGAAGACAACCAAGCCCCCTAGTGATATCCCTTTTTGGTTTTAAACTGATCAAGAGGTGTAGCTATGGTTCGAATATGACCAAGCCCCCTATTGATTACCTTTATATTTGTGTGGCCTTATGGGCCGGGTTAATAAAACTCCGCTTTGTCAGTAGAAGCCCCCATGGAACCATACATGATGTAAAAAAGAACAGAGACCCTGCTTTAGCCGAGGCTCCAGTTTATTATATAATATATACATTGTCATAAGTATGTACATAAGAAGAGCCTGTGGCTCAAGTATAGTAAGGCCGAAGAAGGGCTACATTCCACGGCCGTTTGGTCTCCTCCTTCGATTTACGTGAGTCTTTGTGCTCTCGAACATCGATAAGATAGTATGACCCGTTGTGTAGGTTTTTGCTGACCACAAAAGGTCCTTCCCAAGGTGGGGATAACTTGTGCATATCAGTTTGATCCTGGATGAGCCGGAGCACCAGATCACCCTCTTGAAAAGTTCTGGTTTTAACCTGGCGGCTCTGATAACGCCGGAGATCTTATTGATAAATCGCCGAACGTGCCGCTGCGAGATCACGCTCCTCATCTAACAGGTCCAGTGAGTCCTGACGCGCCTTCTCATTATCAGCTTCAACGTAAGCCGCCACACAGGGCGAGTCATGACGGATGTCACTAGGAAGAACCACCTATGCTCCATAAACCATGAAGAAAGGTGTGTAACCCGTCGATCTGTTTGGTGTGGTGTTGATACTCCATAACACAGAAGGTAACTCCTCCACCCAACAACCCGGTGTCCACTTTAAAGGAACCATAAGCCGGGGTTTGATACTTAGCAAAATTTCTTGATTTGCTCTCTCTGCTTGACCATTAGACTGGGGGTGAGCCACTCATGCTACATCAAGCCGGATGTGCTCACGTTGACAAAATTCCTCCATCTCACCCTTAGACAGATTAGTACCATTATCAGTGATAATGCTGTGTGGAAAACCAAACCGGAAAAATCACCTTCTTGATGAATTGAACCGCCGTGGCTACATCACACTTACTGATTGGCTCTCCCTCTACCCACTTGGTAAACTTGTCAACTGCCACCAACAGGTGGGTCTTTTTGTCCTTGGATCTCTTAAACGGTCCAACCATATCGAGGCCCCAAGTCGCAAACGGCCAAGTGATTGGAATCGTTCTCAACTCCTGAGCCGGAACATGGGCGCAACATGCAAACTTTTGACAACCATCACACCTCTTTACTAAATCCTATGCATCAGCATGAGCTGTCAACCAGTAAAAGCCGTGACGAAAAGCCTTAGCCACCAAGGATTTTGAACCGACGTGGTGACCACAATCTCCTTCGTGGATTTCTCACAAAATCTCACAACCCTCTTGAGGAGACACGCAACGCTGAATTGCTCCTGTAATCCTGTAACGATGTAACTCCCCATTGATAATGGTCATTGACTTGGATCGCCGGATTATCTGCCGGGCCAAGGTTTCATCCTCCGGTAACTCGCCTCGGTTCATGTAAGCCAAGTACGGGACTGTCCAATCCGGTGTAACATGCAAAGCCGCCACCAACTGGGCCTCCGGGTAAGGAATAGCCAACTCCTCCTCTGTTGGTATCTTGACCGACGGATTATGTAGTACGTCGAGGAAGACATTAGGTGGGACCAGTTTACGCTGAGAGCCTAGGCGACTTAAGCGTCCGCCACTTCATTCTTTCTCCGGTCTATATGGTCAACTTGATAACCTTTGAAATGACCAGCCACTATGTCAACCTCCCGTCGATATGCAGCCATGAGTGGATCCTTAGAATCCCAAGTGCCAGATACCTGCTGAGCCACCAGGTCCGAATCATCGAAGCACTTAAACCAACTTAGGTTCATCTCCTTAGCCATCCGAAGACCGTGGAGCAAGGCCTCATACTCTGCTACATTGTTAGTGCAAGGGAACATTAAGCGAAGAACATAGCAAAACTTGTCACCTTGTGGGGAAGTTAATATGACTCCAGCCCCCGAGCCCTCCAATTTCCTGGACCCATCAAAGTGAATAGTCCAATAAGTGTTGTCTGGCTTTTCCTCTGGTGCCCGCAACTCTGTCCAATCATTGATGAAGTCCACGAGTGCTTGAGATTTGATCGCCGTGCGAGGCGTATATTTGAGCCCGTGAGGTCCAAGCTCAATAGCCCACTTGGCAATCCCGCCAGTTGCTTCTCTGTTTTGAATGATATCTCCCAGAGGGGCTGAACTGACCACTGTGATAGGATGACCCTGAAAGTAATGCTTGAGCTTCCGACTTGCCATAAACACCCCATACACCAGCTTCTGCCAATGCGAATACCTCTGCTTTGATTCGATAAGCACCTCACTGATGTAATAAACTGGCCGTTGAACCGGATATTCCTTTCCAGCCTCTTTGCGCTCCACAACAATAGCCACACTAACAGCCCGGGCATTAGTAGCCACATATAGCAGTAGAGGCTCTTTATCAACTGAAGCCGCAAGGACAGGCGGTTCAGCTAACTGCCTCTTCAAATCCTCAAACGCTTTATCAGCCACATCGCTTCAGACAAAGTCATCCGTTTTCTTTAGCATATGATATAAGGGGATAGCCTTCTCCCCAAGACGATTGATAAACCGACTCAAAGCTGCAATCCGGCCCGCTAGACGCTGAACATCGTTGATACATGCCGGTCTAGCCAGAGAGGTGCAGCTATAATCTTCTCCGGGTTAGCCTCAATGCCCCTGTTAGACACCAGAAAACCCAGGAGCTTGCCTGCCAGAACACCAAAGACATATTTGTCCAGATTAAGCATCATCTGATAAACCCGCAGGTTGTCAAAAGTTTCTTTCAAGTCATCTATCAATGTTTCCCCCTTCCTGGACTTTACCACAATATCATCCACATATGCATGAACATTGTGCCCAATCTGCTTATGAAGACAATTCTGGACGCAGTGCTGATAAGTCGCCTGGGCACTCTTGAGCCCAAAGGGCATAGAGACATAGCAAAAAGGCTCCAAAGGGAGTTATAAGAGTTGTCTTCTCCTGGTCCTTAACTGCCATTTTGATCTGATGATAACCAGAATAAGCATCCAGAAAACACAAACGGTCACAACCTGCCGTAGCATCAATAATCTGATCAATACGAGGGAGGGCAAAGGGATCTGCTGGGCAAGCCTTGTTCAAATCTGTGTATTCCACACACATAGGCCAAGTGTCGTTTTTCTTAAGAACCAGCACCGGATTAGCCAGCCACTCCGAGTGAAAGACCTCCACGATAAATCCTGCGGCCAACAGCCTAGCTACCTCCTCACCAATAGCCTTACGCCTTTCTTCGTTGAAGCGGCGGAGAAACTGCCTGACCGGTTTAAACTTAGGATCTATATTAAGTGTGTGCTCAGCGAGTTCCCTCGGTACACCTGGCATGTCAGAAGGCTTCCATGCAAAGATGTCCCGGTTCTCACGGATGAACTCGATGAGCGTGCTTTCCTATTTGGGATCCAGGTTAGCGCTGATGCTGAACTGCTTGGATGAATCGCTAGGAACAAAATCAACCATCTTAGTGTCTGTGGCCGATTTAAACTTCAATGCCAGATCGTGCTCTGTAGTTGGGTTTTTCAAAGAAGTCATGTCGGCCGGAACAACCTTGTCTTTATAAAACTTCAGCTCCTCTGTGGCACAAACCGACTCAGCGTAAGCCGCATCACCCTCTTCACACTCCAAAGCGATCTTCTTGCTCCCATGTACTGTGATGGTCCCCTTATGACCCGACATCTTAAGCTGTAGATAAACATAACATGGTATTGCCATGAACTTAGCATAAGCCGGCCGCCCGAACAGGGCATGATACAGACTCTTGATTTTCACCACCTCAAAAGTCAACGTTTCTGACCTTGAATCATGATCATCTCCAAAAGCCACCTCTAGGGCTATCTTGCCAACTGGGTACGCCGATTTACCAGGCACCACTCCATGAAAGACCGTATTCGATGGTTTAAGATTCTTATATGTCAACCCCATACGACGGAAGGTATCATAATAAAGGATATTGATATTGCTTCCCCCATCCATAAGCACCTTGGTGAACTTATACCCCCCAACTTGAGGTGCCACCACTAAGGTCAGATGGCCCGGATTGTCAACCCGGGGTGGGTGATCCTCTCTACTCCATAAAATGGGCTGCTCAGACCAGCGCAGATACTAAGGCACCGCCGGTTCAACAGAGTTTACTGCCCTCTTGTGAAGCTTTTGATCGCGTTTACACAGGCTAGTGGTAAAGACATGATACTGCCCGCTATTCAACTGCTTCGGATTGCTCTGATAACCTGACTGCTGCTGTTGCTGATTCCCCTGATGGTTATAACCTCCTTGATTGCCCTGGTTCCCTTGATGGCCATGTCTGTTTTGATTGCCTTGGAATCCTGAACCGGAGTTGCCACCTCCATCCCGGCCCATGAAAACTGCCTCCTGAACCGCCGGGCGGGCCATTGTCATATTGAAACATATTGGAATTCTTGAACTCCCGCATAATGAAACAATCCTTCCAAAGATGTGAAGCTAGCCTTTCCTTCGATCCGTGCTTTGGACAAGGTTGATTTAACAGGCGCTCCAGATTGGGGCCTGATCCTCCGCCCCTCTGGGGCTGTTTACCCTTACAGCGCTGACCGTTGTCCTGAGCATTGGTGTTAGCCACAAACTCCAAACTATTGCCTGCCTTGCGCTTATCATTATTCCCATGACCTGCTGGATTGTGCTGCTGCCCCTTGGTATTGCCGTTCTTTTTCCCCTTCCCCGGTTTGTCATCCTCAGACTCATGGTCTTTGATACTATCTGAATCGATGTATTTCACCAAAGCAGCCATAAGGGTTGACATGTCATTGCAGTGACGCTTGAGCCTCCCTAGCTTCAACTTTAATGGGATAAACCAGCAGTTGCCCTCCAACGTCAAAACTGCTGTATCTGCATTAATGTGGTCTGATGAATGCAAAATAGCTGAGACTCGCTTCACCCAATGCGTCGTAGAGTCCCCCTCCTCTTGAACACAAGCGGCTAGGTCCACAATTGACATAGGCTGCTTACATGTATCTTTGAAATTCTGGATAAACCGGTGTTTTAACTTAGCCCATGACCCGACAGAGTTAGCTGGTAAGCTCTTTAACCAAGTACGAGTTGTCCCCTCCAGCACCATGGTGAAGTATTTAGCACACACCGCTTCATCCACGTCCAGCATCTCCATCGCCATCTCATAATTCTCCACCCATGACTTTGGTTGCAAACCGGCGGTGTAATTGGGCACCTTACGCGGGCCTTTAAAATCCTTGGGCAGTCGTACATTACGCAAAGCGGGGGTAAGACACGACACCCCTAAAGAACTAAAGACCACGCCTGGCTCCACTGAAGTGGTAGGGCGAACCGGAGCAGGTTGACGAGCTGCATGCAGAGCTGCTAACTCGGCCTCTCGACATGCGCGACCATGATCCACCACATCCTGTGCATTAGCACCACCACCTACCGGGTTGTGCCCTCGCGGCGAGTTATGGTGATGTGCACTGCTTGATACGGCCGGTTCATCCTCAACGTGCCTGCTGTAGCTCCGACTCGGGCGTGGGTGGAATGAATCCTCTCGTGACTATGCGAATAAGCCTGCTGCTGGTTTAAAGCTATTTGAAGGAGCTCTCTGGCCCGTCGTGTCTCAATCGCCACTGGTGACTCGCCGTCAGTTGGGAGGGCTGCCAATCGTGAAGCGGCGACCACAATGTTATCCAACGGGTTGGAGTAATGCCCCGGGGGCATTGGAACGTACTGCGGCACAATGTTGTTCTGACGAGGTGGGTTCATCGTGTGTGGCTGAACCGACGCTCCTGTTCCCGGCGCCTCCGTCCGGTTTACCACCGGCTGGTTACTGGTTCCTTCTCCTGGCGTGTTGAAGAGATTTCTTGGTTCATAGCCCAGCGGGAGGTGTGACCGGTATCTCCTCCTCATGACATCCTCTGAAGCATTCTGATCCAGCCTAAGCCGGTAGGCCTGAGATTCTAACTCGGCCCGTTCTGTAGCCATCCTGACGTTCTCTGCTGCCAGGTCCGCTTTAGCCTGAGTTATCTGATCCTTCACCTGTGCAATCTCTGCGTTGTGCTGATCCCGGTTTGCTGCCTCCACCTCTGCCGCCAGCAATGTTGCCAAGACGTCGAATAAATCAGACAAAACCTGAGCCAGGGGCGGTGCTGAGCCCCCTGCTCCTGCCGGCGTTGCTATTGCTGAACGGGAGAGCATTGCCGTGGTGGTAGAAGAGTGTTGCGCTGGTTGTGTACCGGCCATGAAGACCGCGACCCGGTTTGGCAAATCAAGGAGGTCTGGAATACTGTTGCCATCGGAACCTCTACTAATCCGTCCATCCTGCAGTTGATACAGGGACTCGGTTTCTCCGGTTGAAGACTCGTCATCGGAACGGATAAGGGTTTCTCCATTAGATGTTGGTCCATCCTCATACTCTGCTCCATGGATGACACCTACGAAAACATGCCTTGCTGCGGGCTGAACCGGGGCAGGGCTTGCACGCTGAGCCATCTCGATGACGTCGGTGCAGGTGTTCGGCTCAGGGCCCGGTTCACCGACCTTGCCGATGAAGACGTGAATTCCACCAAAGGGGACCCGGTACCCATATTCGATCGAACCGACCTCGAGACCCCACCCTGCATCGTCGATGTAGAGCTTGCCGCGATGACTCTTCGTCATCCGGCCCACATCGTATCCCTTGAGTCCTTCAAGGCTGAACTTCAAGAACTCGAAACCATCGTGCGATAGCCCCACGTTGGATGCCAACTGTCGTGGTTTCGTCACGGCAGATGTCCTCGTGAAAGGACTTAGTCGTGGAGCCATCACTACGGGTTATCTTAAAGGGGTTAAACCGGACAAGGGACACGAGGGTTTTTATACTAGTTCGGCCCCTTTGATGAAGGTAAAAGCCTACGTCTAGTTGTGTTTAGTATTGCTGGGGGTTCGATGACCAGGGAGCGAATCCGCTTTGCCTGGCTCTCGAGTTGTTGTGTGTTGCCCCTAAACCGCTGCCGGGTCGTCCCTTTATATACACAGGTTGATGGCCGCCGGTTTACAGAGTCCCGAGGCCGGATCATAAACGTGTCCGGCTCGATCTCTATCCTTCCTATCTTATAATGCAAGTTACATGAGAAAGTCAGTTTACATCTACAGGCCTTAACTCGCCTTTGGGCCTTGGGCCTTCGTAAAGCGCCACCATCCTTACATCTTCATGGGCTTCTGATCTTCTTGGAGTTAATCCAGCTACTCCTGGCCGGTTTATGTCTAGTAGTAATATCCCCAATAGGGTTAGTTGATGATTGTGGATGTATTAAAGAATTTTCAGCTAAGGCATTCTAATGTTGTTGCACATCCAGTATACCAACGATGAAACTTGTTACTACCTTCAGATTTTTGCACTATTAATGCTTATAGATTACATACCTCACTTTCATGAGATAAGTCAATTTTTTGTACAATGTCACCTAAATGTCAAGGCGCTGATGTCATTTTATTTTGGTTAAACTGCACAAAAAATTATGAAGACAAGAGGAAAGGTCAAGAGTGGGCACCTCCTCCTTTGGCTATTGTATTGATTCGTTCGATCAAGTTTTTATGTTTGATCGATTATCAAGATTGGGATAACAATTTTTCATGTCCACTCGAGTTTGAAATGATATTTACCTTGAAGGTACATGGTTTGCAATTTTAATACTGTCATTAGTTAATAATGCTAGTTACGTTCAGACTTTTGTATTTGGTTTAATGCTCTTGCACATCTAGTACACCAATGTTGAAACTTGTTACCTTTACATTTTGTATTGTTAATTCTTATAGTAATCTTCCAGTGCTAGAGCTTATGGAAATTTGTTCAGTAAAACCATTGTACTGTACCCTGTAATAAGATAACTACTCTACTGTTGCACTAGCCACTGGATTAGTGTATATTTCGAATGGTGTTGCATTAGCGTATGGACATATATAAAGTGTGGCAAGCTTTCCCAGATATGTGCTCAAGAAAACTACTACCTGTTTTTCTAAATACTAGACGTTTGGGTACTTTAAATTGAACTACGAAAATGTCTTATATTGAGGAACAAAGGGTGTAGAGTTCACTCAAATTATCCCGGTAAAGCTAGTCACACCTTTGTTAAAATTAATGTTCATTATGTTATAGGAGGAGGTCTATATGTTTGTCTCGAATGCCTGTCAACTACATACCTGACATCATGATGTAATGTTAAGCCATTTCCTTTTGTACAGTGTCACTGAATTGTCAAGGCGGTGATGGCATTTTATTTTAGTTGAACTGCACAAAATATGCTTAAAAAAGAGGAAAGGTCAGGAATCGATCATTCTTTCAGAAATAACTATATATGCCTTTCTGACATCAGTCGCTGTTGCCTTATTTATTCCTTCAAACAGGTGGTTACAAACAGTCTTGCTACCTTTTCCCATTAAGAAATTGGAATGCTTATATTTGTGAGTCTATGCTTCAACTAGTGCCACTTTTATAGTAATCACACTTTCAATATCTATGCAAACAGGGATGCTCGATTTTTAGTGGAACTGCACAAAAAGTCCAACTGGTTCAACATTAGGAGCATGTTTTCTTCAAAACCTTTATATCCAATTGGTGGCGCTATGAGCTGTTCATTACGAAGGTACATGGTTTGCTACTATCTTGCTACTCTTTTTGTACTATCATTAGATAGTAATACTAGTGGTTTGCATGTGAATTTATTGGCAGGGTGGACCTACATTGGAGGTGCAGGACATGATTCAATGATTGGATGATCAATTTCGGTTGTATCGATTTCACCTCTTCCATCATTGTGAACATGGATATCCTTGGTCTGATGAGGAATACGCGCTATATTCTGCTCTGAACTAGCAAATCATTTCAGTATGAAATTGTCCAGGGCAAAACATGACTGTATCAAATTGTCCAGTGCAAAACATGACAGATGCTAAGCGGAAGAGACATTTTTAAACCGAAAATACAAGGTGGGGTATATGTTTAATAGCTGCTTGATATTTGTGCAGACAGAGATGTCTGCCTGTTGCTAATTGGCAAACACACAAAGTGACCGCAATTTTTGTTGAACTGCACAAGAGAATAGTATAGTCACTGCATGCAGTGACATTTGAAAATAGACACAGAAAGATTGGATAGTCACTTCATGGACCGCAGAAAAGTAGTACTGTACTATTTATTGGCCAACACTAGGTGCTTGATTGCTTCGGTGTTATTATACAATGGGCATCATTTTGCCTAACTTCAATTTTTATTCCGAAAATAGTCTCGCCGTGTGATCGAGAGAAGACCAAATCATATTGCAGTGGATGTTCCTCCATCATGTGTGGTTCATTCTCATGGTTTCAGCTATTGGTGAAACCACTTACGTTTGCAAGAGGAATTGTAGACTTCACAAACAAATTTGTCTTTCAGTCTGTACTGAATGTTGGCCAAGAGAAGCATCCATGTTAGTAGGAAGAACAGATGTTTTTTCTAGATCTTTGCTTTCCGAGCTACATATTTATGTATGATCTGTGAATCATTGAGATGCATTAACATGTTGATCTTATGTATGGGAATCATACTAGTTGGTTTTGAATTTGGGCTGCTAATGTGAACATATTACAATGCCAGGCCTGTGAGTCTTGTGTGAACATTTTGAACGGATCGACTCTTACTGCTGTGCATAGCATGATCCTTATTTTTGTGTTCTCAGTGTTTACAAGTTACTAACAGTTCCTTACTTCTGTTTGCTCAGTGTTTACAAGTTACTGATCGATCACTAGCTAGCCTACTAATGCGCTCCTGGCAGTTTTAGTTCCGATGCAAGATCCGAAGTGGTAGTTTTTTGAATAAAAATGCCTACCTATGAAGAAACTGACAAGCTGCTCTGAAGAAAATGCCATGTGAATCTGAAGAAACTGCCCGCAAAAACGTTCGCAAATGACTTATCTCCCAGCGAACATTCATCAGCTAATGCGATCGTACACGTACACCATTTGACCTACTTGATCCTACACGTACACAATCCGACCTACTCGATCCTACACAGATAAATAGCGGATCGCACACGTACTACCTCCTTTCCGGTTTGCAGGGCTCAATTCAAAAAATGACCTACTTGATCCTACATGAATAAATAGCAGATCACACACGTACTACATCCTTTCCAGTTTGCAGGGCTTAATTCAAAAATCTAACCAACCAAGGTAGATGATGAGTGGTGGAATCATTTTTGACAAGGAGGGAGTACCTCATCTGGATGATTCGAGTGCACTCATTTGACCGTCATGCCGGCGTGCGACCCAGCACGGACGGGACGCACCACTTATGGGACGGGATGACACAATCATAATTTCAGTTTTTCTAGTTTTCCACGGCAACTGGCGCGCTAAAACATGCCTGCTTATGCATTGAATTCCGATGACCGCGATGACCGTCGCGTTTCCCGCGACACGCTAGTTCGCCTACCTTCCGCCTATAATTACTATTTCTCGGGCTTCTCCGGTGGCACCATCACCCAACTCGCCCTATCCTCATAAGCCCCCATCGGCCCGATGTCGCTCGCCACTTATCCTCGCTCTCGCCACGTCCGCCATGCCCCTGCTCGTCCACGATAGGCGACACCGGAGGCGGTCACCGCCGGAACTAGTGTTCGGTTTTTCACCGGAAGGCAGACGAAGGGAGGAGGCATTCTATAGGTATTTAGATGGCAATGTGGACTATGAGGAGTTGTTGGAGCACGAACGCCTGGTGGAGGAGTGATAACCCACAAGTATAGGGGACCGCAACAGTTTTCGAGCGTAGAGTATTCTACCCAAATATATTGATTCGACACAAGGGGAGCCAAAGAATATTCTCCAGTATTAGCAGCTGAGTTGTCAATTCAACCACACCTGGAAACTTAATATCTGCAGCAAAGTGTTTAGTAGCAAAGTAATATGATAGTGGTGGTAGCGGTAGCAAAAGGTAATGATAGCAAAAGCAATGTTTTTGGTATTTTGTAGTGATGATAGCAATACCAACAGAAAAGTAAATAAGCGAAGAACAATATATGGAAAGCTCGTAGGCAATGGATTGGTGATGGAGAATTATGCCGGATGCGGTTCATCATGTAACAATCATAACATAGGGTGACACATAACTAGCTCCAATTCATCAATGTAATGTAGGGATGTATTCCGAATATAGTCATACATGCTTATGGAAAAGAACTTGCATGACATCTTTTGTCCTACCCTCCTGTGGCAGCGGGGTCCTAATGGAAACTAAGGGATATTAAGGCCTCCTTTTAATAGAGTACGGGAACAAAGCATTAGCACATAGTGAATACATGAACTCCTCAAACTATGGTCATTGTCAGTGTCAGAACCGGCGGATCTCGGGTAGGGGGTCCCGAACTGTGCGTCTAAGGCAGATGGTAACAGGAGGCAGGGGACACGATGTTTACCCAGGTTCGGGCCCTCTCGATGGAGGTAATACCCTACGTCCTGCTTGATTGATCTTGATGATATGAGTATTACAAGAGTTGATCTACCACGAGATCGTAGAGGCTAAACCCTAGAAGCTAGCCTATGGTATGATTGTTGTTGTCCTACGGACTAAACCCTCTGGTTTATATAGACACTGGAGGTGGCTAGCACTACAAAAAATACACTTCCGTGATGATATGTGTTTGTCACAGTAGGTTGCGTTTTTTGTCATGCATGTACATCCATGACGATTTTATGACAGAATCAAGATAGTCATACCTGTGCTGTCGTAGAAGTGTTCCATGACATTACCAAAATTATCATCACGGAAGTGTCCACTTCCATGATGATAAATCGCGCGTCACAAAAGTGCTTTCGTCAAGGGTGACCGACACGTGGCATCCACCGTAAGGGAACGTCGTTAAGCTATCGGGTCGGGTTTTGGATCCGATAACCCGTTAATAGCCCCGACCAATGGGAAATTTCCATGTGTAAAATTCTTATTGGCCAGACGAAACACGTGTCAGCTCGTCAGTGGGTCAGATAGGTGCCTATGATATGTCGACACGTGCCAGGGCCCACCACTGGCCCATTTAGCTTACAAAGCCAGCCCGTTTGACTTGGTCAAAAGTTAATGGGCTGGCCCATGAAAAGCCTGTTAACGGTCTCTCCGCAAATAGCCCATTTTACGGCCCGTTAACTCACGACCCGTTAGGCCTTAAAGGAAATAGGCCCAACAACGTCATGTGGACCGTCGAATATAACACCAGCCCATTTCACTTTTGGCCCATGTATGGCCCACGATGTCTTTCGGCCCATATGAGGCCTTCGTATCTTTCAGCCCTTTACATGCCCATGGTGACTCTAGCCCATAATGAACAATAATTTTCTTTATACCCGTTAACGGCCCATGATTTACATGGGCCGTTTCCAGCCTGTGTTAGCTTTCGGCCTATTAACGGCCCATACATTCTTGGGCTCCTTTTCGGCCCTCGATTACTTCCAGCCCGTTACTGGCCTGTTCCCCTAATGGGCCAAATTCGGCCCATGGCAAGAGTCGGCCCGTTACTGGCCTGTTACCCTAATGGGCCAAATTCGGCCCATGGCAAGAGTCGGCCCATTTCTGGCCTGTTAACCCGTTGCGCCGTTTCCAGCCCGTCCTATATTCTGGCCCATTAACGACCCGTCATGCCTGTGATAGAATTAAGCCTTTGCTGTCCTACGGCCTGTTACCGTGCTGGGCCGATACTAATTACGCCCGATTACAGCCCATGTGGACCCATTTATCCGATGATCCGAGGCCCACCGATTACAGGCCCATTTATCGATGGCCTGTAGGAGACCCATGGATCCTACGTCCTGTATATGGCCCATGGTAGTTGCGGCCACTATCAAACCAGGGAAAAAGAAGACTAGGAAATAAATAAGGCCGAAACTAACGCTACGCTATTAAGGTGATTGCATAGATTACATCCACTCGGCATCAAAGATCGCCACCAGTGCAAATATAGGGAATACCCTACACTATACAAAAATGGCTTGCTGTTTTCTTCAGCCGGTGGCTGCACGTTAAGAATAAATTTTGTATCACACCAAAACAAATTACAACTATATAACAAAAGGAAGGTTGGCATAAAACTTAACAGTCTAGCAGATAAATGCACCACCGGAAGTTCAGAAGCTCAGTTCATTTGACCTGACTCTTACGTTTTCATGCTGTATTGTCCGATGGAGCACCATAACCCTCGCCTTCATTTCCCCTAGGCTCCTGAACAACATAGCAAATGTCTGATAGTCTAGTTTCAAAATCATGCATATCTTGACGACATTGAGCAATGTTTCTCCTTGTTTCACAATGGGTCTCTGTTAGGGAATGGACTTGTGTCTGGAGTGCAGATACAACATTGCTTTGAGCTTGCATATCTTGATCATGAGGCAGTTTGGATGATATTGCCTTAACAACCAACCCAGTATTACGCAGGAATGTGCTTTTGGCACTGTTAGTGGACAGGTACTGACCCACTGCAGCAAGAGCTGACATTGCGGTTATAGTTGCCTCGCCACATTCAGAAGGTGGCGGTTCCACCATTTTTTCCATAGCTTGTTGAAAAGTTGAGGTTTTACATTAGTAGTACCAGAACAGAAGATATTAAGGAGGCAACAAAACCAAACAAAATAGCTTTGGTCTATATACAGAAATTATTCTGGTGAACCCATGTAAAATATTAGTTGTATTTTATTGCAAAGTACACAATAAAACCAGGTTCCAAACATATGACCATGTACCATCGCTAATGTATTGTCTATTTCTTCACATTGTATTGAGGGCTAAGGATAAAGAGACAAAGTTTATAATACGGTAAGCATAGTATGCCATCATTCATATCACAAAACAACTGAGAATAGACAAACAGGAAATTGTAACGTTGTGTGGGCAAGTCCAGCACTGAACTAGATTATGGGTCAAGATCAAAGGAACATCACTCCTCTCTTTTAAACCTTGTAAGGTGCAATGATAAACTAAGACAATTGTGTATAAAATTGAAAAGAGTAATAGACATTGGCTGCAAACCATGCAGTTCAAGGCACAAGTCAGAGTAAGTAGCAGTTAAAAGGCATGAGGATTAAGGACTTACAACAGCGGCTTTGACTGGTGTAGTCATGCCCTTCTTCTTGCTGGTGTGACAGTCCTTGAAGATTTCAGCAGCATTTGGTTCAGATACTTTTTGGTCCTTGCGGGCTTTCCTATGCATTTCGAACAAGTCAATATAGATCTGATAATATGGTACAGCGAAAAGAGTGAAACATCGGCTAATTACAACAGCCTCGTAGTGTGCAATATAGCTATGAGATCCTATCGTTTGTTGGAATTTCACTTTCATATGGTTGGCCTTGTTCTTTGAACAGTTCACCTACAAGAAGATAGATTTGTGTGGCACATGCGTAAATAGGACTTCAACATGTGATCTGATCACATATATATAATGTACCTGATACTTCGAATCAGACCAATGTTTAACAAGGCCCCTCCAGTCTTCATCCGATATATTTTCCACTAGAGATGTTTGGGAAAGTTCACTGTTAGCCTTGCCTTCAAAGTGAGTTTTCCTCAAGTTATACCGATACTGTCGCAGAGCAGACTTGAAAACATGGGTGCAAGCTTGTCTGGTTGCATCATCTTGGCTATCCAACTTGAACCTCATCTGTTGAAAATTATGGGAGTCTCATTATCAGCAACCTAGAAAGTATGGGACAAAGCAAGATGATATTACTAGTTTCCATAGATAACCCTACTTATAGATAAATGGTCGAGGAAGGTGTTGAACTGGGTTTCGTCTTTGTCATTCCTGTACTTAATCCATGTTGGGAGGATACGTACATGACACCTAATGGCAACCGCTGCCTCTGATACTAACTTGGTTGACTCTGTAGCATCACGTGGCCTTTTAAACCTGCCTCAAAACGGATCTCCATTCTTCCTCCTCTAGATTTAGTTAGCCTATTGAGCATTATCCCTGATGTTTGTTTCCTCTTGCGCCTTGGTGCTAGTCCAACAACGAACATAGGAAGTGTTAGTGTACATCAAACTGTGAGACTACATATAAAGAAGCATGCAACTGTAACTTGACTCCAGCAACTACCTTCTTGTTGTTGAAGCTCAAAAAGGTTCATCTGATATTGCCAACTCGTCTTGTGTCAAGAGTGCTTGGGAAGTAGTGTCAGGTGGCAAGGGAGCTTGGGAACCTGCTGCTAGCTCAGTTGACGCATGAGTAAGTCATGCAACTGGTAGTACTGTGGTAGGTGTTGCAAGAACTAGGGTTGTCTCTGCTTGTCTGGTGGCAACTATTTGTTTCTGTTTGGCTTTTTTTGCAACTCGTGTAGCATGGGATGCCGTGTTTGTAGAATTTTCTGCTGGACTTTGACCTTCTATTGCACCATCAGTACCAGCAGAATCTGTAGGATTCATCCGCTTCTCATTCCCTGCCATTCTGTGTTTCTTCCTCTTTCTCTGTGCCATGTTAAGTCAAGCCGACAACAAAAAACGCATAACAATTTAGTTCTTCAGAAAAAATTGATGCGTGATGCAGACGGACTGAACTTTGATGTTAGACAACCACATGATAGGAGGATGTAATATGTATGAAAAACAGGACAGAAGAGATAACCAGAACTATGATGTGTAAACTAAGAAGAAGACATTTCACCAAATTAGAGGCAATGCAATGGAAGGTAGACACCATATGAAAGATGCTACAAATATCGCTCTGCCAAGTTAACAGTGTCTCATCGTATATGGCATTTAAACAAATGTGAAGCAGTACAAGAAATAAATCATATGCAAGATGCAAACAACATCACACTACCATGTTAGAGGTCTCTCGTCATTAGTGCCATTGCATATTCATAGTTTATGATGTGTAAACTAAGGAGAAGGCATTTCAACAAATTAGAAGCAATGAAAGCTAGACACGATATGAAAGATGCAACGAATATCACTCTACCAAGTGAAAACTATCTCGTCATAAGTGCCATTTCAACAAATTAGTAGTACAAGCTAGAAAAGAATGTGAGATGTAACCTATATCACACTCCGAAGTCAAATGTGTCTTATGATAAGTGATTGTTGCAGGTTACACAACAGTAGTAATTTGATGTAAGAACATGGTGTGATAGACAGATATTGTATGTTCTAGAAACAGGAACACGTGTCTTATTCAAGTATAATGTGTAAAGTAAGCAGACGGAATTCAACAAAATTAGAAGCAATACAAGCTAGACATCACACATAACATGCAACCACATATAATAGTGCCAAGTTAGAGGGAGCACTGGTGATGCTGCACTAGGGGAGACGTGCTCATCATAAACACAACTTTGTTGAGTGTCTATGCATGTGTTGTCTTGGAAATCATCTTGGGGGTGTGGAGGAGTAGAAACTGTAGAGGCCCTCCGTTCGGAAGGAGCTCCTTTATCCGCTGCCTTGCTAACTTCCTTCCACTTTATCGATTTTGAATTGTCAAGTAAAACTGACAAGAAAAAGCAATAAAATTCTCTCTTTAGAACTCATTCATGCATGATACTGACAATCACTACTTTGATGTAAGGCAAACACATGATACCAGGATGGAATATGTACGAAAAACAGGATGGCATGACATGTTCACAACTGTTTGTGTAAACTAAGCAGAAACCATTCCAGCAAATAAGAAGCAATGCAAGCTAGACACCACATGAAAGATGCAACCAATATGACTCTGCCAAGTTAAAGTGTCCCATCATAAATGGAATTTCAACAAATTAGAAGCAGCGCATGCTATAAATCATATGAAAGATGCAACTAATATCGCACTGCATATACTAAAGGTGTCTCGTCATGTTGATTGATGCGGGATACAAAAAAACAATAGTTTTATGTAAGGACATGCTTAATAGACAGATGTACTATGTACTAAATACAGGAAGTCATGTCACATTAATAGGTATAATGTATAAGCTAAGCAGACTAGCACATGCAGTTTAACCAGATTGGAAAAATTACAATCTAGACACCATATGCAACATGCAACCACATATCACGCTGCCAAGTTAGAGCAAGCACCTGCGATGCTAGTGTAGGGGAAATGCTGTAATCAACTACATAGATACATTCACTATCTTCATCTAGCATTTCTGTTTCTTGAGAATCATGTCGGGAGGCTGACGCTGCATTCTTTAAATGAGGAGTAGTCCCCTTGCCCGCCTACCTCGTCATAAGTGATTGATGAGGGATACACAAGAACATTAGTTTGATGTAAGAACATGGTTAATACACAGATGTACTAGTATGTACCAAAAACAGAAAGGCATGTCATATTCAAAGGTATAATGTGTAAGCTAAGCAGATGCAATTTAACCAAATTGGAAGCAATACAAGCTAGACATCCGGCTGGAGTGGTGAGCATGATCATCTAGGACCCGAGAGCCTGGTGGGAGGCGGGCTGCTTCGCCACCATCGCAGCTTTTTAGTTGGCTTCCAGGTGATGCCTATCTTTTCTGGGCTTGTCACTGGCTCAGCCAGTGCCCTGACTAGCTATTTGTCTTCTGGTGCTCATGGGATGGTGGTTCATGTAAAAAATATCTTTCCTTACCTTACCAACTTCGGCCTTCCAAATACAAGCTAGACACCGTATGGAACATGCAACCACATATGACACCGTGAAGTTAAACCAAGCACATGGGATGGTGATTCATTGCGAGTGAGGTCATCAACTCCAGAGCTACGTTTACCGTCTCCATCTATTGACACTGCACCCTTTATAGCGCTGTAACGTGTCTTGCCTACCCGCATACGAAGCTGGAGCGACTTCTCTCTTTTCTTTTTGGCTTCTCTCATGGCAGCAGAGTCTGAAATACCCTTGCATAAAAACACAATAGTGAGAGTAAGGGTGAAGTGTGTGCAGAACTAGTGCACTGTAAAAGTAGCAGATAGCAGGTGGCTGAAAAATAAATGACAGGAGACATATGATAGCTCTACAACATTGCATGGCAAACAAAATTAGATTCTACTCCGTATGATTTTGTAATATATGAGCACAGGAAATGCAGGTACTCCTCCAGCACACCACCACATGTGGTCATATCTAAGATAACAGTCGACTGAAAATAAATAGGTCAGTCAATTTTTTTTAATGAACCGTCTGATCTAAGGAACGGGCAGATGGCCTTCATCTACCTCCCGCCAGTCACTGTTGACGATCTTTCTGGAACCGCCAGCGACCACTGGCCCAGACCCCTGCCTCCGCTGCCCCGCCCTCCACCGACCTCACACCACTGCCGTGCTTGGCAGCGCCCCCAGGCCATCCCTTTAATCCCGGCTGACCTCCAGATCAGGCACCAGTAGCTCTAGGCTGCACACGCCCCTAAAATAAACACAAAGGCGCTGCTTCCCCAGCGTAATAGGCGTACTAGCGCCTGTTACGCCGGGGAATGCTTCCGTTAATTGGGAATCAACTGGCCAGAAATTGAAATTCAGGGGGGCGACAGACCTCTAGCTAAGGTGAAATAGTATATGAGGAGAAACCTTGTGCATCGTGAGTTACTAGGAACATCTAGTATCAAGAAGAAGCGGTCAACTAGTGTCTTCTGTGGGATGAATACCGTGCAAGCAGAGACGTAAGATTTGCACAAATAAGGGAAGAGGAGTACCTTTTTTCGGTTGCCGGTGTGGTCACCTCCACATGTCGGGCCGATCTTCTTCTTTTTACCGGGGAAACTGATGTTCTGGAGGGTGCAGGCTTGGACGAACCCATGGCCAAATTGTTGACTGTGTTGCCGTGGCCATATGTCGGCGGAGGGGAAGCAGATCTGAGGCGGCGAAGGATGGCATAGCAGGAACATCTCCGGTGCGGTGGAGGGTGGCGAAGTTGGAGCGGCAGCAGTGAGGCGCAGGACGACGTGGTTGAACTGGCTCGGGTACGGACGGCTCGGCCTTGGCTTCAACTACTAGTCGTGGAGGGCGTTGTGGTTGAGGTTGCGGTGGACGACGACGTTGGGGTATTGGCTCCGGCGTGATGGAGGAGGGCGGCGGTTGATGGGTGGGATGGGGTGGCGGACGAAGGACGCCGGGGTTTCGCGGCTGGTGGAGAGGTAGTTTTGGCGCCCACGGAGTACGAATGGGGAATCAGACAGGTGGGGGGAACCATGTTTCGGTCTGGGACGCGCTTGTTCTTGGCTTTTTTGAACAGAAGATGAGATGCGCTTGTTTGAAATTTGGGGAAAGTACAAACTTTGCTCCCCTCTTACATTTCGGACCTACTGCAGGTATGGGGTAGGATGGTAATCCCAGGTGTCCCAAATAGTGGGCGGGAGCGATTTCGGCCGCGTGATGTGTGCTTAGGCGTCCATTGTGTATGACTGTTTTTTGGATGCGGTTGCATGGCATCTAGATGAAGCTACAAACCTACCCCGGTTTAGACCTTTGGACGTCGGGCGGTAGGTTTCATGGGTCGGAGTTATTAGAAAAGTAATTTCCTTTACTACCAAACATTGGTCTCACGCGGTTTCGGGCGAGTAGAGGCTCTTTTGGCGCGTCGTTCGAAATTTTGAAACACAAGCATTCACGTTTAGAGTACTCTTGAACTATGAGGATTGACCTAAATAGACAACGTTAAATTTGACCTTGTATGTTTGAAAACCTCATTAAATTATCCGCTTCTTTTTGAAATTTTGACACTTGAAAATCCTATAACTACGATTATTTTGGAATGGTGGAGCTAAATTTGAATCTATTTTGTACACGACTACATATGCTATTATGTACAAAATCAGAGCAAAGATTGGTGCCCCCATAATTTAGGTATGGTTTACAAATGCCATGATATCAAATTCAAATAATTGAATGGACTTCATGTTGAATTCGATTTTTTAAACCACCTTAAGTTGAATTCAAATGTATGCTAGTTCATAGGTAGCTATTTATAATGTCCATTGTGTAAGTTTCGTATGTATAATGTGCTTTACACACACAACATGAACTATACTAACGTTTATATTCGATTGCTAAAGCGATGCATTGTCTGGAGTTCAAAATACTAACTATGTGGATCAATTGTGTCGAATAATAACATAGACATGCTCAAATTCGATAGAATCTAGATGTCTGATGGATCAATGACCGCTCCTTACGCGAATTGCAAATATCATGATCCCATCCTAATATTTGGATACAATTTATATCTTTAATCAATGTGTAGAGCAGTCTTTTACATGTAGTTTCACTCTCCATCGGTGGTCTCTCACACATGCTCACACACTCTCTCCCGAGGTGTCTTTCTCGCACACATGCTCTAGATATAACCATCCCTCCCTCTCATAACCATTTACAACTATTTTCACTAACCTTTATCACAAACACTCTTCCTCTCACAAACATACACACGCACAATCCTCATCGACCCTTTCTATATACATGGACCCGCCTACATGTCTCATGTACGCACATTATCTTTACGCCTGTCTCTCACGCATTGTCTCACACCTCTCTTCCTAATCGACAAGTATGATTCTAGCAGAGCATTCTGTAGGATGCCCCTTAAAGTTAGGTCGGATGAATAGTAATATTAGAGATAAAGGGGTTACCTTAGTACGAGAACCTAGGGTTACAAATCCTAGCCGGCTTTGTCAGTGGACACAGTGTCCTTCACAATTCTGCTATCTTTGTCTTGTATGACTAGTCATCCATGAGTCTTCCTAAATGCGGCACGTGCCGACCAATGTGGCGCAGGACGAAACCGAACGAAGGGCCTCACCTCGACCCACCGGACCTCACGCAGTGACACACCCTCTGCCCCCACATCTCATTATCTTCTCACACCCACACATACCAAAACAAATACCACACACACGGAAAATTTCTCCTGGTGCCTCTATTCCCTTCTCCCTTGCATATACAGACTCGAGGGAATGGAATCTCTTGTCGTGACATCATATTCGTCTCTCTCTCTAGACCACTCTCATTTCTCGTGCTATCTCTCCCACGCCCCCTCTGTTGTCCCCTCTATCCATGCCTCTCTCGAATATGTAATACACACACATACCTCTCTAGGCCCCGCCAAATGCATCAACTACACATTCACACATGTTACATCATGTACCCCATTGATCTAAAAAGCCCTCTCTTCACGTTTATTTCGCATACAACATTCCTTTTGAATAAAGTGTGCCCAAAAAATTATTTTAGAGTTTCTACATATATACGACATTACAAAGTTATATGGAGGAGTACGAACGCTAATTTGCATTGCATGGTGCCCACAATGATATTTATTCTGCACTATGAATTTGTATATTTTTATACTATATAAAAAGTTAGTCATAATAAAGAGAAACGAGGAGCATCTCTCTCTCCATCGCATACCCCCCTGTACACCCCTTTCACATATGCACACAAAACTATCTCCAGGTCCTCTAAAAGTAAGCCCCAGAAAATTCACGCATGTTTCATATTTCTCTCGCGATATATGCAATGACGATCATTGTATTTGAAGCGAAAGCACGATATGTACATTGGACTTCAGAATCCACTCATTACGGTCACCATTTACATTTAGTGGTTATTATACAGTCACGGGCTCACCGTACAACTCTGTATTTGCTCATGACATGACTAGTTGACCAGTTAAACGCTCCACGTGGCACCTCTAGTGTTGCATCACATTATCTCACTACCATCGTGCCCACCTGTCGACTTGTATCTACTCTACATCTACACTCTTATAAAATACATAAAATACACTCTTATAAAAAACAGAGTTGGTGATGATGATGTGCCTGCCATCCTGCAATATAGGTCGTCCGATTTATATCTGACGAATAGGAAAGAAACTATGGCAATTTTGCAAAAAGTTACCCACACACCTCTCCACATTTGCAAATAAGGCCTTCCCTCGTTCATCCTTTTCTATCACAAGATAAACAAGTCATAAAAATGCATCTTGATGTTACGTGCAACGCACGGGCATCTTGCTAGTAATAATGAAAACAAACGTCAAAAAATATATTTGGACGGTGGTTCGAAGTCATGACCACGGGCACAGCGGACAAGGTGGCCTTGTATTGGTATGCTGAGTCGTCTGTTTTAACACACAGGAGCTGGTGTGGTGATTATACACACACGCACGCATGCACACGAACTGTATCCACGCAACACTCACACAAACACATGCACCCTCCCACGCATGCAACACTCACACGTACACACGCAGCCACGCACGCACGCAACACTCACACGCACGCACGCAACACTCACACGCACACACGCACGCATGCGTGCACACACCAGTACACCACACGACCAACACACACTCTCACGCTCAAGTGCTCAACCTACACGTGCATGCGCACACATCAGGCCCCGACAGACACATACACAACCAGGTGATTCCCACGCACGGGTTGGAGCCTTGTCATGCCTGCGTAAATTTTGTTTATCTGACCTTTTGCCTATGCGAACTGACAAGTTGGACCCACAAGAAACGTGGTCAATTTAACTAGTCAACATGGCTCCACGCACACTATTTGTCCGGTCAACAGAGTGCAATCCGATGCTAAACTGTGAGCAAGTGACCGTATAATCACCGCAAAACGTATATAGAGACTGTAATCAGCTTATTCTGAAGTTCGGTGACCGTATTACGCTTTTCTCTCTGTAGGCCCTCCAAACCTACATCTCTACACGTTCTCGCATGTTACATCTAACAACTATGCAATACAACACTACTATTACACTCTAACACAATAAATCATATGTGTTTTTAGTTTTATTAGATATCATATTGTTACTTATAATTATTCAGTTTGCATACATTAAAATTGCCTTTGAAATGTATGGCCAATATCATCTACCGCGTGGGAAAAATCCCACCCTTTCCTGTTTAATCGGGTTTGTATCGATGGATCGTGTGAAACAACAAAACTATAGTACTATACAGTACAAGTGACAGTTCACTGGGCCGTTGTGTTGTCTACTCCTCCGTCGTAAGAGTGGAGTGCTCGCTTTCATAAATCTTCTAGTCCCTTTCACCGACATGTGGGACATCAAGCTACCGGGTCCACGTGCCATACCGGAATACAATGCAGAGCAGCCGGGGTGAAGCACCCCAGTCATGGCGCGGGCGTATTAATGAGCAATGAGGCGTCAAATCACAAAGCTGCACCTTTCCCGCAGTGAAGTTGGAGGGACGAAGCAACCATCATTTCACTCGTTGCTGAATCCGCTTCTCGCTCATCTTCTTCAACTTAAGCACGTGTTGCTTCTGCCGTTGTTCTGCCTCATGTGGGACGCGGATCGGCTTGGTAAAGCACTGACACGTGGGACCGCATGTTAGAAAACCGCCAGGACAACGTCCTCCGAAAATAAGAAGCCTAATCCTAGACTTACAAAGGGCTATGTAGCTGCTACGTATACTTTCCATCTAATCTATATATGCCCCCCTGATTTTCAGGTGGGGTGGGCCTAATCCTCTCCTTTAATCCAATCAAATAGTCCCACATCACATCAGTTCATAACTTTACGTAAACCATTACGTGGATGTAGCATTTCTCAAATAAGAAACCTCCCCCGACATCCGCGCGGCAGAATCACCTCCTTTTTACTAATCTTGATTCTATAATTTTTTAGATCAATATAATTGAGATTTGTATAGATAGCACACAGGAGCAAAACCAAGTGGTACGGTTAAGGGCATCCACAATGTGTAGCCAAATGTGAAAAATAGCTTTTGGCATCGTGGGAACCATTGTGGACGGTGTTGCCAAAGCCAAAAAGATGGAATTGAAGCTCCCTGATTGATTGATTGAAGGAATAGAAAAATGCAATGTCTCTCCTCTTTCTCCCATGCTTGGACGCATGTAGTACAGTATAGAGCATAGAGTCTACTCCCCTGTCCCTTCTATCACAAATCACAAAGCAGTGAGGCGTCAAATCACAAAAGCACGGACGAAGCAACCATCATTTCACTCTTCGCTGACTCCACTTCTCCATCGTCTTCTTCAAGAAACCATCTCACCGCACTAGTACTCCTAGTAGTACTAGTAAAGGGCTTCCTGGATGCAAATAAGGCGGTTGTCTCAGCTTGCAGGCGGCACTTGCGAATGACTTACCGTGGTCTCCCTCAATGGTGTTCTCCGTCGAACGCACTTTGCCAAACCACCAAAAAAAGATATCGTCGACGTCACCGCAATGGGGAAGGAAGTCAAATATAGTTACTACCTCCATTTTTTTGTACACAAGGCCGGTATATCAAAATTACAATTTGAAAAGGGCCACTAACACTAATCGAGGCAAAATTGATGGGGTTAGCAACCAAGGACATTAATATCCCCTGCATGCATGTGGAAGTGAGAAGGTTGGTTTGCATGGCTCTGCATTAATCAAGCGATGAGGAGTGAGATGGTTAGCTCTTTGGTCTTTGGAGAAAAAATACGCATTAATTGACACGTGAAACGAGGATTTGTATCGATTAAATCTCGCGAAGGAAAACCCCGCCTTTCTTTTTTAACACTAGTACTCCTAGTACGTACGTACTTATCCTGTTTGGGTCTAGGCCTTGCATTGCCAAACTTCGCCACACATTTTTGCCAAGCTTGCCTAAAGTTTTCATAATGAGAAGGAGGTACACTTGCGCACGGCTGTCGCGGTCGCACCGCACCCTCACACGGTCGCTCCTGCATGCCGCGGTCGCACTGCACCCTCACATAGTCGCTCCTGCACGCCGCAAACCCAACCAAGGGAACAAACCCTCACTGACACGTGTTGTCGCATGTGAACAAACCAAACTCAGCCATCCTATCACTAACACATAATTTTCGTTCATCGAGTATGTTTATCCAACCACATGTGGGGGAGTATCCGTACGGCCCGTGCGGTGGTCTGTTGGGGAAGAAGAAGAGGTGAGGAAGAAGGAAAGAAGGGTTAGGAGACGTAGGATATTCATCCAACCGCCTGAAATGGTAGACTGACCCAAGTCAGGCGACTTGCATAACAAATATATGTTTTTACACAGCAAAAGATCCATAAAAACAACAACATAAAGAAAAACTATCACTGCGCGCGGAAAGAGACGGCCTCGTCTTCTTTGGCTGCCGGCGGGAACCAGCCGTCGTTGCCGACGTGTGTCTCCACACCGTGGTTGTCCTCGGCCTCCAGCTACTCATTCAAGTGAAGCATGCGGGCGCTCTGCACGGACGAGAGCACAGCCTGGTTCAAGTCGAGGACGTCCGGTTCCGCCTGCAGGAGGGCCTTGATGGCAGCGGCATCCGCGCGCTCTGCGTCGAGTCGAGCCTCCGCTGCCCGGTTCAAGTCCAGGACGTCTGGTTCCTCCTGCAGGAGGGCCTCGATGAGAGAGGCATCCGCGCGCTCTGTGTTGAGTCGAGCCTCTGCCGCCCGGTTCAAGTCCAGGACGTCCGGTTCCGCCTGCAGGAGGGCCTCGATGGCAGCGGCATCCGCGCGCTCTGCCTCAAGTTGAGCCTCCACCGCCCGGTTCACATCCACGACATCCAGTTCCGCCTGCAGGAGAGCCTCGATGGCAGTGGCATGCGTGCGCTCCGCGTCAAGTTGAGCCTCTGCCTCCCGGTCCTCCTTTAGTATCGCCATGTTGAATCGCTGGTCTGCCTGCACCATGGGGGACTCGGAAGCCGGCACGAAGTTGACGTCCATCGTCTCATACCCATCGGGGGCCCTCTGCGCCGCGACCTCCGCCATGAACATTGGATTGGCTTCCTCCTCCTCGTAGCTTGGCTCCAGAGAACTCGGGGATTGGCCCGCCGCAAAGCGAGCTTGGGAACGGAGGTCTGTGGCGCCGACAGCCGCCGCGATTTCTGCGCGGCGCTCCAGCGTCAGCATCTTGTAGTAAGTGATCTTGCAGCGCACCATGGCTTTCCGGTGAACTAGGGGACGCTTGATGCGGGCTAGGGGATCGAAAGGTGGGGGAATGGGCTGGAGATTTGGTGTGGTTTTTGGGCAGTGGCTGGCGTAGGCCGAGCAGCGAAGGTTCTGGTGTGAATAGTGGTTCCAGTGATGACCGGTCAATCGGTTTTGACTGTACATTGCCCTTGTCGCGTTCGCGTTGCAGCCCGGCACGCTGGACCCTCCACGTCGTTCACCAAATGGAATGCGCTTCTTCTTGCGTTTTCGCTCACTTGTGGGACCGCAGTTGAGAGCAAACCAACGTCCCTCCCCCTCCCCCGCCCGCGTCATTTATTATACCACCACTCCCTCCGTTTTATGCGGAGTAAATAAAAACAGAGGGAGTATACTACAGATGAGGATCCCCTGACATGGCCGAACCCATTGAGTAACTGACATGCGGGGCCTAGCAAGCATGGGGTCCGCCAGTAAGTGACCTAAAGGGAGGGTAAGGCAGGGATACCTACATCAGAGGATCCACTTCCACTATACTACTTTAACCAAATGTTAGAGTAATAATATATGACATGCAACTTGCACAAATGTTAGAGTAATAATATATGACATGCAACTTACACAAAGCATACAGGGTCTAATGCGTTTTTCGAGGCTAACTTTGACCAAATGTTAGAGTAATAATATATGACATGCAACTTACACAAAGCATACAGGGTCTAATGCGTTTTTCGAGGCTAACTTTGACCAAATGTTAGAGTAATAATATATGACATGCAACTTACACAAAGCATACGGTCAAATTCGTATGTGAAAGGAGTTTCCAATGATATAATTTTCACATTATACATCTCATGTACTATTAATCTTGCCAATAGTCAAATTGGAAACCATCTTGAGTACAAATCTAGGAGTACATATGAATCTAACAATATTGATTGGGCGTTGTTGAATGTTGATACCTTTTTGATCAAAGTAGAGATACTTTGACTACACATAAAACTTATATGTAAACTAGAAAGGATAGGAGGGAGTATATTGTACGTTCAAAAATGAAACGAACATTGAATACCCTTTATATATGATTTGCGGATGCTATGATCACCGGTTCAAAATTTTGAATCTGCCTTAGGTATCACGTGCCCCCACTCGTTCCCTCTCGATTTCATCTCGGGGTCCGGAGATCTATTGAAAGAGGACTAGGGTGGGTACATGCGAATGATACTCGGCGGAATGTTCAAATGAGGCATGCGGGTGGATGGACTCGACTGGAGGGTGACGTGATCGATGGAGAAGAGGGTCGGGGAGGAATGAGAAATAAGCAAACGCCACATGATTACACTTGAACGGCTCAAATAAACAATAAGTTGTCTCGCTTCGCCTACATAGTGAAAGGCCTAATGCGCAATGCGGAGCACTGACGCTCGAATATGGCCGGGAAAACAGGGAAACCGACATGTGGGGCACACCCGTCGGGACGACGTAGCGCAGACTAGTGCAATGGAGGAGCTGGCCCACAACCTCCTCGCCACCGACAACCGTTTATGTGGGTCATTGGGGCCAACAACGGGGCATAGCTCCAGCACCGCCTCTGGACACGGCGACCGCGGTGAGCGACACGCTCATATCGTCACAAGACACGGTCGGTTTCAGTGTGCCGAGGGTGGCATTAGTGCTGTGGCACGACCAACGGTATGTTTGGTTTGTGCCCAAGGTTGCCCCATCAAAGAATTGGGTAGCCAAAATTTTGGTTGAGGTATTGGTTGCCATGATTTGGCCGACATTGGCAAGAAAAATGAACTAGAGTTGGCTAGAGTTCATTGGCATGCCAAAGAAATGGCAACCATCCAAACAAAGACCAATCTTTGGGTCATGACCAAAATTTTGGTTGAGGTATTGGTTGCACATGATTTGGCCGACATTGGCAAGAAAAATGAACTAGAGTTGGCTAGAGTTCATTGGCATGCCAAAAAATGGCAACCATCCAAACAAAGACCAATCTTTGGGTCATGACCAAAATTTTGGTAAGGTGCACTTTGGCCACAATCCAAACACACCCCAACACCCGGCTCGTCGAGGATGCACGGGGCGTCACGACGCGTCCGCGGAGGGGTGTAGCATGACCAACTGCATCCTCTAGACCTGAGACCAAGCCGGGTTGTCTTGCTTTTTCAATGACATGTGGGGATCGCATGTGAGCAAAGGGCATCTCCAATGTTGCCACGACCGCAACTGACTACCCTGGCACACCAAAACCCTCGTCCCTCGTGCCATCACGCGGTGCGTTCCCAGCCGGCGCCAGCTGCCCGCATTCATGTCGTCCATTCATATGTCGTCGTTAAGAGGCTCGGTGCCCGAGGAACCAACTCTGGCGACTTAATGACGCACCCGGATGCTTGGCCTCACCGGAATGCGCTACTTAAAGCGGCAACGCCCAGCTAACCTCCACACCATAGCGCATCGTCCTCGTACCTGGCACCACATCCGCCATGACCGCAAGTGCGAACGCTCTGCGGGAGAGCTTGTCTTCGGTGATGAAGCTCGAGGTCGCCGCCCTCGCTCAAGTCGCCTCTCACGACGCAATAGCGGCGTAGCCGGATGCGGACGCGACCACACAAGCGGTGGTCACGCTGGCGGCCGACGACGGGAGCACCGTCAGCCACGCGTCCTACTTGCCGCCGTCCAATGTCCGGCACTGCCAAGGTCGGGGACTCCTTCGAGGATGAGTAGGGCATGGGAGGCGACAGGGCATTGATACGTCCATTTTGCATCATGCTTTTATATCGATATTTATCGCATTATGGACTGCTATTTCACTATATATCACAATACTTATGGCTATTCTCTCTTATTTTACAAGGTTTACATAAGGAGGGAGAATGCCGGCAGCTGGAATTCTGGGCTGGAAAAGGAGCAAATATTAGAGACTATTCTGCGCAACTCCAAAAGTCCTGAAACTCCACGGAACATCTTAAAAGAAATAAAGAAAAATCCATGCCAAAGATGAAGGCCAGGGGCCCACACCCTTCTCATGAGGGTGGGGGGCGCCCCCCTACCTCGTGGGTCCCCTGGTGGGTCTTCGACGTCCATCTTCTCCTATATGAAGTCTTCCGATGAGAAAAAAATAAGAAGCAACCTTTCGGGACGAGAGTCCGCCGCCATGAGGCGGAACCAAGGCGGAACCAATCAAGAGCTTCGGCAGAGCTGTTCTGCCGGGGAAACTTCCCTCCGGGAGGGGGAAATCATCACCATCATCATCACCAACGCTCCTCTCATCGAGAGAGGGTAATCTCCATCAACATCTTCACCAGCACCATCTCATCTCCAAACCCTAGTTCATCTCTTGTATCCAATTCTTGTCTCAAAGTCCGGGATTGGTGCTAGTAGGTTGCTAGTAGTGTTGATTACTCCTTGTAGTTGATGCTGGTTGGTTTAATTGGTGGAAGATCATATGTTCAGATCCTATATGCATATTATTACCCCTATGATTATGAACATGAATATGCTTTGTGAGTAATTACGTTCGTTCCTGAGGACAAGGGAGAAGTCTTGCTATGAGTAGTCATGTGAATTTGGTATTCGTTTGATATTTTGATAAGATGTATGTTGTCTAGCCTCTAGTGGTGTTATGTGAACGTCGACTACATAACACTTCACCATTATTTGGGCCTAGAGGAAGGCATTGGGAAGTAATAAGTAGATGATGGGTTGCTAGAGTGACAGAAGCTTAAACCCTAGTTTATGCGTTGCTTCGTAAGGGGCTGATTTGGATCCATATGTTTCATGCTATGGTTAGGTTTACCTTAATACTTTTGTTGTAGTTGCGGATGCTTGCAATAGAGGTTAATCATAAGTGGGATGCTTGTTCAAGTAATAACATCACCCAAGCACCGGTCCACCCACATATCAAATTATCAAAGTATCGAACGTGAATCATATGAACGTGATGAAAACTAGCTTGACGATATTCCCATGTGTCCTCGGGAGCGCTTTTCCTATTATAAGAGTTTGTTCTGGCTTTTCCTTTGCTACAAAAAGGATTGGGCCACCTTGCTGCACCTTATTTACTTTTGTTACTTGTTGCTCGTTACAATTTACCTTATTACAAAACTATCTGTTACCACTTATTTCAGTACTTGCAGAGAATACCTTGCTGAAAACCGCTTATCATTTCCTTCTGCTCCTCGTTGGGTTCGACACTCTTACTTATCGAAAGGACTACGATAGATCCCCTATACTTGTGGGTCATCAAGACTCTTTTCTGGCACCGTTGCTGGGGAGTGTAGTGCCTTTGGTAAGTGGAATTTGGTAAGGAAAAATTTATATAGTGTGCTGAAATTTACTGTCACTTGTTACTATGGAATGTAATTCTCTGAGGGGCTTGTTCGGGGTATCTTCATCCTGTCCAATAGAGCAAAGAGTTGCTCCTCAACCTACTGAACCTATTAATGAAACTCCTTTTGAATTTCCTGTGGCTATGATGGAAAAACTGCTAGCTAATCCTTTTACAGGAGATGGAACAAAACATCCTGATGAGCACTTAATATATGTGGATGAAGTTTGTGGATTATTTAGGCTTGCAGGTATACCCGATGATGTTGCTAAGAAGAAGGTCTTCCCTTTATCTTTGAAGGAAGACGCATTGATATGGTATAGGCTATGTGATACGAGATCGTGGGACTATAAAAGATTGAAATTGGAATTTCATCAAAAGTATTACCCTATGCATCTTGTTCATCGTGATCGCAATTATATATATAATTTCTGGCCTCGCGAAGGAGAAAGCATCGCTCAAGCTTGGGGGAGGCTTAAATCAATGTTATATTCATGCCCCAATCATGAGCTCCCGAGAGAAATAATTATGCAAAGTTTTTATGCTCGGCTTTCTCATAATAATCAAACCATGCTTGATACTTCTTGTCCTGGCTCTTTTATGATGAAGACTATTGAATTCAGATGGAACTTATTGGATAGAATTAAACGCAACTCTGAAGATTGGGACCTCGATGAAGGTAAGGAGTCAGGTATGACACCTAAGTTTGATTGTGTCAAATCTTTTATGGATACCGATATTTTCCGTAAGTTTAGCACTAAATATGGACTTGATTCTGAGATAGTAGCTTCTTTCTGTGAATCTTTTGCTACTTATGTTGATCTCCCTAAGGAGAAGTGGTTTAAATATCATCCTCCCATAGAAGTAAAAGTAGATGCACCTATTAAAGTTGAAGAAAAGACTGTCACTTATAACGATCCTATTGTTCCTACTTCTTATATTGAGAAACCACCTTTCCCTATTAGAATAAAGGATCATGCTAAAGCTTCAACTGTTGTTCGTAAAAGCAATATTAGAACTTATACACCTCCTGAGCAAGTTAAAGTAGAACCTAATATTTCTATTGTTAAAGATCTCTTGTCTGATAATATTGATGGGCATGTTATTCAGTTCGAAGGTGAAACTGCTAGAATTGCGAAACCGTGTGATAAGGATAAACATAGACTTGTGGTAGGCGTGCCTGTTATTTCTGTTAAAATAGGAGATCATTGTTATCATGGCTTATGTGATATGGGTGCTAGTTCTAGTGTTATACCTCATGACTTATACAAAGAAATTAAGAATGAAATTGCACCTGTTGAGTTAGAAGATATTGATGTTACTATTAAACTTGCTAATAGAGATACTATTGCACCAATTGGAATTGTTAGTGATGTTGAAGTCTTGTGTGGGAAAACTAAATATCCTGCTGATTTTCTTGTTCTTACTTCTCCACAAGATAGCTTTTGTCCCATTATATTTGGTAGACCCTTCTTAAATACTGTCAATGCTACCATAGACTGCACTAAGAATATTGTTACTGTTGGTTTGGATGATATGGTTCATGAGTTTAATTTCTCTAAATTTAGTAAACAACATTGTGAGGAAGAATTACCTAGTAAGGATGAAATTATTGGTCTTGCTTCTATTGCCGTACCTCCTAGTGATCCTTTAGAACACTATTTGCTAGACCATGAAAATGATATGTTTATGAATGAAAGAAGGGAAATAGATGAAGTATTCTTTAAACAGGAACCTATTCTGCAACACAACTTGCCTATTGAAATTTAAGGAGATCGTCCTCCACCCAAGGGTGATCCCGTGTTTGAGCTTAAACCGTTGCCTGATAATCTTAAATATGCTTATCTTGATGAAAAGAAGATATATCCTGTTATTATTAGTGCTAACCTTTCAGAGCATGAAGAAGAAAGATTATTGAAAACTCTGAAGAAGCATCGTGCTGCTATTGGATATACTCTTGATGATCTTAAGGGAATTAGTCCCACTCTATGTCAACATAAAATAAATTTGGAAGCAGATGCCAAACCAGTTCGTGATCCTCAACGACGTTTGAATCCTAAAATGAAAGAAGTGGTAAGAAAAATACTTAAGCTTCTGGAGGCACGTATAATTTATCTCGTTGCTCATAGTGAGTGGGTAAGTCCTGTCCATTGTGTCCCTAAGAAGGGAGGTATTACAGTTGTTCCTAATGATAAAGATGAATGGATTCCACAAAGAATTATCACAGGTTATAGGATGGTAATTGATTTCCACAAATTAAATAAAGCTACCCCTTACCTTTTATTGATCAAATGCTAGAAAGATTATGCAAACATACACATTATTGCTTTCTAGATGGTTATTCTGGTTTCTCTCAAATACTTGTGTCGGCTAGAGATCAATCAAAGACTACTTTTACATGCCCTTTTGGTACTTTTGCTTATAGACGTATGCCTTTTGGTTTATGTAATGCACCTGCTATCTTTCAAAGATGCATGATGGCTATATTCTCTGACTTTTGTGAAAAGATTTGTGAGGTTTTCATGGATGACTTTTCGGTCTATGGTTCTTCTTTTGATGATTGCTTGAGCAATCTTGATCGAGTTTTGCAGAGATGTGAAGAAACTAATCTTGTCTTGAATTGGGAAAAGTGCCACTTTATGGTTAATGAAGGTATTGTCTTAGGGCACAAAGTTTCTGAAAGAGGTATTGAAGTTGATAAAGCCAAGGTTGATGCTATTGAAAAGATGCCATGTCCCAAGGACGTCAAAGGTATAAGAAGTTTCCTTGGTCATGCTGGATTTTATAGGAGGTTCATTAAGGACTTCTCAAAAAATTCTCGGCCTCTGACTAATTTATTGCAAAAAGATATACCATTTGTCTTTGATGATGATTGTGTAGAAGCATTTGAAATACTTAAGAAAGCATTAGTCTCTGCACCTATTGTTCAGCCACCTGATTGGAATTTACCCTTTGAAATCATGTGCGATGCTAGTGATTATGATGTAGGTGCTTTTATAGGGCAAAGAGTTGATAAGAAATTAAATGTTATCCATTATGCTAGTAAGTCCCTAGACAATGCTCAAAGAAATTATGCTACTACTGAAAAAGAACTTTTAGCAGTTGTATTTGCTTGTGATAAGTTCAGACCTTATATTGTTGATTCTAAAGTAACTATTCACACTGATCATGCTGCTATTAAATACCTTATGGAAAAGAAAGATGCTAAACCTAGACTTATTAGATGGGTTCTCTTGCTACAAGAATTTGATTTGCATATTGTTGATAGAAAGGGAGCTGAGAACCCCGTTGCAGATGACTTATCTAGGTTAGAAAATATTCTTGATGACCCACTACCTATTAATGATGACTTTCCTGATGAACAATTAAATGTTATAAGTACTTCTCGTAGTACTCCATGGTATGCTGATTATGCTAATTATATTGTTGCTAAGTTTATACCACCTAGCTTCACATACCGGCAAAAAAAATCTTCTATGACTTGAGACATTACTTTTGGGATGACCCACATTTTTATAAAGAAGGAGTAGATGGTGTTATTAGACGTTGTGTACCTGAGCATGAACAAGAACAGATCCTACGCAAGTGTCATTCTGAGTCTTATGGAGGACACCACGCTGGAGATAGAACTGCACATATGGTATTGCAATCTGGTTTTTATTGGCCTACTCTCTTCAAGGATGCCCATAAGTATGTCTTGTGATCTGATGAATGTCAAAGAATTGGTAATATTAGTAGACGTCAAGAAATGCCTATGAATTATTCTCTTGTTATTGAACCGTTTGATGTTTGGGGCTTTGATTATATGGGACCTTTTCCTGCCTCTAATGGATATACACATATTTTAGTTGCTGTTGATTACGTTACTAAGTGGGTAGAAGCTATTCCAACTAGTAGTGCTGATCATAACACTTCTATCAAAATGCTTAAGGAAGTTATGTTTCCGAGGTTTGGAGTCCCTAGATATTTAATGACTGATGGTGGTTCACACTTTATTCATGGTGCTTTCTGTAAAATGCTTGCTAAATATGATGTTAATCATAGAATTGCATCTCCTTATCATCCACAGTCTAGTGGTCAAGTAGAATTGAGCAATAGAGAGCTCAAATTAATTTTGCAAAAGACTGTTAATAGGTCTAGAAAGAATTGGTCCAAGAAACTTGATGATGCATTATGGGCATATAGAACTGCATACAAAAATCCTATGGGTATGTCTCCATATAAAATGGTATATGGAAAAGCATGTCACTTACCTCTTGAACTAGAACATAAGGCATATTGGGCTATTAATGAGCTCAACTATGATTTCAAACTTGCCGGTGAGAAGAGGTTATTTGATATTAGCTCACTTGATGAATGGAGAACCCAAGCATATGAAAATGCCAAGTTATTTAAAGAAAAAGTTAAAAGATGGCATGACAAAAGGATACAAAAGCGTGAGTTTAATGTAGGTGATTATGTATTGCTATACAACTCTCGTTTAAGATTTTTTGCAGGAAAACTTCTCTCTAAATGGGAAGGCCCCTATGTTATCGAGGAGGTCTATCGTTTCGGTGCAATAAAAATCAACAACTTCGAAGGCACAAATCTGAAGGTGGTAAACGGTCAAAGAATCAAACATTATATCTCAGGTAATCCCATAAATGTTGAAACCAATATTATTGAAACCGTAACCCCGAAGGAATACATAAGGGACACTTTCCGGAACGTTTCAGACTCCGAAAGGGAATAGGCATGTGGTACGGTGAGTAAACCGACTCCAAAACAATTTTTAAGGCAATATGTCTCCGTTTTGGAATATTTAGAAAAATAGAAAAATAAGTAGCAGTCCGGGAAGGACACGAGGGCCCCACGAGGGTGGTGGGCGCGCCCCCCTACCTCATGAGCGCCTCGTGTGCCTTCCGGACTCCGTTTTCTTGTACGATATGTATTTTGGTTGGTAAAAATTCATTATATATTCTCCCGAAGGCTTTGACTCCCGTATCACGCAAATCTCCTATGTTCTTGTTTTGAGCTGTTTTTTGTCAGGGTTTTCAAGGCCAGGCATCATGTCGTCCCCCTCCTCCAACAATGGTGACAACGATGCTTGGCTAATGAGGATAGATCTGAAGGGGGAAGAACCCACGAAGGTCAACAAGGATGAAAGGATCAAGAAGGCCACGGAGGATCAAGCTCCGGCAGCAAAAGACATCCTTCAACTTGATCATAACCTTCTTACCCCAACTGAGATCGAAGCTTTCAAGATGATTGAGTTATCTCATATACAGAATAAGTATCTCACACAAGAAAATATTTTGTTGAAGGAGCATATTGTCGCACTCAAGGGCATTATCCGCAAGCTGGAGGACCTCTTACGCTCGATGTGCGATTATCCATCACCACCACCTTCTTCACCGACCAAGTAGATATAATCACATGGGTATGGGCACTCCCCTTGGTAACTGCCAAGCTTGGGGGAGGTGCACGGGTATCGTATCACAATCACATCTCCTATATTTACCGTTTTTCTTAGTTCGATCCTATTAGTAATATCTTGATCTAGTAGAATAAAGTTTATGGCATGATCTAGTTTTGAGTTTTGTTTTATGATCTCTCTATGTAATCGAGTCCGTGAGTTATATATAATAAAGATTAGTGTTGAGTCAAGGGCCTGATTATTTTGCCATGATCTTGGGTGAATAAAAGAAAAGAGAAAAAGAATAAAAAGAAACAACAAGTTCATATTGATCTTATTGAGAGTAATGACTTCACATAGAAAGAGTATGATGATTAAAAGTTGTTGGGAGTTGGCAGACATAGGTTTGGTCATTGTTGCAATTAATAGGAAGTAATAAGGAAAGATAGGTTTCACATATAGATATATTATCATTGACATCTTTTAGGATTGGAAGCACTCATTAAAATATGACATGCTAAAGAGTTGATGCTGGACAAGGAAGACAACATAATGTGTTATGTCTTTCTTATATTTGAGATAAAGTATGTTGTCATGGATCCTCTAACTTGTTGAGCTTGCCTTTCCCCCTCATGCTAGCCAAATTCTCAGTACTAAGTAGAGATACTACTTATGCTTCCAAATACCCTTAAACCAGTTTTGCCATGAGAGTCCACCATATCTACCTATGGATTGAGTAAGATCCTTCAACTAAGTTGTCATCGGTGCAAAGCAATAAAAATTGCTCTAAATATGTATGATTGATTGGTGTGGGAGAAATAAGCTTTATACGATCTTGTGATGTGGAAGTAATAAAAGCGACGGACTGCATAATAAAGGTTCACATCACAAGGGGCAATATAAAGTGACGTTATTTCGCATTGAGATTTTATATATCCAACCATAAAAGCGCATGGCAACCTCTGATTCCCTCTGCGAAGGGCCTATCCTTTATTATTATCTTCTACCTTATGCAAGAGTCACAGTGATCTTCACCTTTCCTTTTCATTTTATCCTTTGGCAAGCTCAGCATGTTGGAAAGAACATGATATATATATATGTAATTGGATGTAGGGGAGCATGAACCATTATTGTTGACATTACCCTTGAGGTAAAAGGTTGTGGGCCAAAACTATAAGCCCCTATCTTTCTTTGTGTCCGATTAAAACTCTGTAACCACAAGTATCGCGTGAGTGTTAGCAATTATGGAGGACTAAATGATAGTTGAGTATGTGGACTTGCTTTTTAGCTCTGACATAGACTCTTTCCGATGTTATGATAAATTGCAATTGCTTCAGTGACTGAGATTATAGTTTGTTGGAACCCAATAAGGTTTATGATTTATACTTTTGCATTGTGAATAGATCATCACTTGAACATAAGTAATCATATGACAAAACCTATATATGTTGCTGTTATAAGAATAATCATGATGCCTGCATGTCCGTATTTTATTTTTATCGACGCCTCTACCTCTAAACATGAGGACATATTTATTGTTATCGGCTTTTCGCTTGAGGACAAGCGAGGTCTAAGCTTGGGGGAGTTGATACGTCCATTTTGCATCATGCTTTTATATCGATATTTATCGCATTATGGACTGTTATTTCACTTTATATCACAATACTTATGTCTATTCTCTCTTATTTTACAAGGTTTACATAAGGAGGGAGAATGCCGGCAGCTGGAATTCTGGGCTGGAAAAGGAGCAAATATTAGAGACCTATTTTGCACAACTCCAAAAGTCCTGAAACTCCACGGAATGTCTTAAAAGAAATAAAGAAAAATCCATGCCAAAGATGAAGGCCAGGGGGCCCACACCCTTCTCATGAGGGTGGGGGGCGGCCCCCTAGGGTGCGCCCCCTACCTCGTGGGCCCCCTGGTGGGTCTCCGACGTCCATCTTCTCCTATATGAAGTCTTTCGACGAGGAAAAAATAAGAAGCAACCTTTCGGGACGAGACTCCGCCGCCACGAGGCGGAACCGAGGCGGAACCAATCTAGAGCTCTGGCAGAGCTGTTCTGCCGAGGAAACTTCCCTCCGGGAGGGGGAAATCATCACCATCGTCATCACCAACGCTCCTCTCATCGGGAGAGGGCAATCTCCATCAACATCTTCACCAGCACCATCTCATCTCCAAACCCTAGTTCATCTCTTGTATCCAATTCTTGTCTCAAAGTCCGGGATTGGTGCTAGTAGGTTGCTAGTAGTGTTGATTACTCCTTGTAGTTGATGCTAGTTGGCTTAATTGGTGGAAGATCATATGTTCAGATCCTATATCCATATTATTACCCCTTTGATTATGAACATGAATATGCTTTGTGAGTAATTACGTTCATTCCCGAGGACAAGGGAGATGTCTTGCTATGAGTAGTCATGTGAATTTGGTATTCGTTTGATATTTTGATAAGATGTATGTTGTCTAGCCTCTAGTGGTGTTATGTGAACGTCGACTACATAACACTTCGCCATTATTTGGTCCTAGAGGAAGGCATTGGGAAGTAATAAGTAGATGATGGGTTGCTAGAGTGACAGAAGCTTAAACCCTAGTTTATGCGTTGCTTCGTAAGGGGCTGATTTGGATCCATATGTTTCATGCTATGGTTAGGTTTACCTTAATACTTTTGTTGTAGTTGCGGATGCTTGCAATAGAGGTTAATCATAAGTGGGATGCTTGTTCAAGTAAGAACAGCACCCAAGCACCGGTCCACCCACATATCAAATTATCAAAGTACCGAACGCGAATCATATGAACATGATGAAAAATAGCTTGACGATATTCCCATGTGTCCTCGGGAGCGCTTTTCCTATTATAAGAGTTTGTTCCAGCTTGTCCTTTGCTACAAAAAGGATTGGGCCACCTTGCTGCACCTTATTTACTTTTGTTACTTGTTGCTCGTTACAATTTACCTTATTACAAAACTATCTGTTACCACTTATTTCAGTACTTGCAGAGAATACCTTGCTGAAAACCGCTTATCATTTCCTTCCGCTCCTCGTTGGGTTCAACACTCTTACTTATCGAAAGGACTACGATAGATCCCCTATACTTGTGGGTCATCAGGCATGGTGTGCCAACTGGCCGGTCCGTATCCCGTGTTCTACTCTTCCTCGCCGGAGACCGCACCTTCACTTCACGGGTCTTGAACCCCGCCCCCGTACATAGAGATCGTAGATGGAGGACGTCGGCCGCCGCCGTAGAATAGGTTTAGGGCTGGGTTTCTTTTTTTTCCTATAAAAGTTCAAAATGTAATGAAAATCTGCCGTGTTTGCATTAATCTCGGCCGGTGTATATGAACTTTCACAATAATATACATATTGTAGGAGTACTAGCAAGATGCCCGTGCGTTGCACGGAAGATCAAGATCTTGTGGGAGAAAAGGATGAACGAGGGAAGGCCTTATCTGCAAATGTGGAGAGGAGTGCGGGTAAATTGTCATAGTTTCCTTCCTATCTGTTAGATATAGATCGGACGACCTATATTGCAGGATGACAGGCACACCATCATCACCAACTGTACTTTTTATTGAACCGAGACAAATCTAACATGCGAAGTAAAATAAACACATAGGGTCTATACATACATAAATTATCTTAGGCACTCCAATAGTACGTCCACTACACATTCACACATTTCACATCTTTCTACATCTACGGGAACCTACGAAAGGGTTAACGTAAATTGCCTCTCTCTCTCCTCCCCTGATTTTCATGGTGGTGGGACCCTCCCTCCCCCAATCTACAATCAACAGCTCACACGTTTCAAATTATGTTAATTACGTAACTGGGATTATGTAGGTGTAGCATTACTCTTCCTAAAAAACCCAACTAAGCCAACCTCCCAGCATATCGCGCGGGAAAAGACCCGGCCGCACTGTTTTAGTCGGGATTAGCGGATTACTAGTAGTAGTAAGCAACAAATTTTTTTGAGGGGGCGAAGCACCTAGTTTAAAAGGAAAAAGGCGGTACACTCACATCACTCCTGTCACGGTCGCATTGCACCCCACACACGTTCGGTCCTGCACACGGCTCACGCAAACGGAATGCGCTTCGGCTTGCCTCTTCACCGACACGTGGGACTGCACTTGGAGAAACCGACAAGGCGCCAACCCCCCCCCCCCCCCGCTGCCCACCGCACGAAAATCCTCCCCCCACACACCCAAAAATTCCCCAAAATCCGATTCAACCGCCCTTCGGCCAACTAACCAATAATATTCCCCAAACCCCCCTCCCCCCTGCCCCCCTCCACTCAACTCGCTCCACCAAAGCCGCCCTCCCCGCTGCACCGATACGTCGGCACCGCGGTTTGGCGATCCTCTCGCTCCCACAGTACGCTCTTGTAGACTGTCATCCTCTAGCCACGCCGCCACCTCTGGCTACGTTCTTGTGGAGGCGCACGGCGGTCAGCGCCGCCACCGCTGGCGATGTTCGTGTGGAGATGCACGGCGGTCAGCCTCTTCCACGGTACGCGCATTCTAGACTGAGGCCCCGTTCATGTCGGTGTAGTGCTGAATGTTAGCTGATAGACACTGTTAATCTCACTGTTTGCCGAAGTAGTTTACTGTCAATATGCTCTGCTTAAGAAGCTTCCTTGCCCTGTTCTGCACTCAATCTGCTTAGCTGAGATGGCATGCCAAGGCCGATTAGTTGCTAAAATATCCTGCCATATATTTATTGTGACGTAGATTGCCATGGTCTGGTAGCCAATCTGTTAGGTGAAATAGCTCTACACCGTTTTATACTCGATCTTTGTTGCTGTGATGGCCTTCGATAGTTTGATGGTTGTGTGCTCGGCCTCATTGACTGTTGAAACAGCCTGCCATAATTTGGCACTCAAATCTGTTTGCTGAATTAGCTTTACATATATTTCGTTACTTAGATATGCTCGTCCAAATATCTTGCCATATCTTTAGACATCGACCTAGGCATTTTTTTTCTGGACTTCATAAAAAAGCATATATGTTTTTCCTGTAATATCTAGTAGAAGAACTAATTTGTATGTCTAATAGATGGACAAGACTTGGATAACTTCTGCTCGAAGATTCTCTGCTGCATATGTCGAGGGGGTTGAAAACTTCATGAACTTTATCAGAGCTGAGTACGGTGGTCCGAAATCAGATGTGCTCTGCCCGTGTAGAAGTTGTATGAATTCAGTTACAAGACCCCAGTCAACTGTGCAAAATCATCTACACTTGTATGGGATGTCGGTCACATATACTAGGTGGGTTCATCCTGGTGAAGCTGTGAACATCAATGTTATTGACTACATGGAAGCAGCAGATCACCATCTTGATCTGCCTGCTGCTCAGGTGGAAGAGGAGGAGGAGGTGGTGGTGGAGGAGCCAGTGAGTTTGACCAACATTGAAACAATGCTACGAAATGCTCATGCATTCCGTGAACTTTCACCCGCAGAACAAAAACGGTGGGCCCGCATGTTGGAACAGTGCAACGTTGCTGTCACCCCAGGAAATAAGCTGTCAGTATTCTCAGCTATGGTCACCTTTCTTCAGGTGAAGACATCTGAGCGGATGACCAACAAATCATTCAATGTGATGTTGGCTGCTTTCCGCAAATCTTTCCCAGATGCGTCTGAGCTGCCACACACCTACAGTAAAATGAAGAATTTCCTTCGTGCAGTTGGAATTGAATATGATATGATCCATGTTTGTAAGAATAATTGTGTTCTGTTCCAGAAGGATTATGCCAACTTAAGTGAATGTTCGAAATGCAAATCATCAAGATGGAAAGATGGCGATGCCGTGAAGGGGATTCCTCATAATGTTCTGAGACATTTTCCAATTACACCAAGATTGCAGAGGTTGTTTCATAATACTGGAACAAGAGAGGATGTACTGTGGCATTCTAGGAACCAGGATGACGGTGTCCTGGACTAGGAGGTACTCACCACATCATCTCCCGATCTGTTAGATTGGGCCGAAGACCCCCATGGCCGTATACTCATGGGCCAGTTCGGATAGCTGCCGCATACATGGAAGATTCTACAAGACTTGGTGATCAAGACAAGGACTCCTCCCCACCGGTGTATTCGGCTAGGACTCTTGTTATCCTAGGCCTCTGGTGCATTATATAAACCGAGGCCAGGCTAGTCAATAGATCAGATACATACAATCATACCATAGGCTAGTTTCTAGGGTTAGCCTCTCTGATCTCGTGGTAGATCAACTCTTGTACTACCCATATCATCAATATTAATCAAGCAGGACGTAGGGTTTTACCTCCATCAAGAGGGCCCGAACCTGGGTAAAACATCGTGTCCCCTGCCTCCTGTTACCATCCGCCTTAGACGCATAGTTCGGGACCCCCTACCCGAGATCCGCCAGTTTTGACACCGACATTGGTGCTTTCATTGAGAGTTCCGCTGTGTGATCGGCAAAAAGATCGATGGCTTGTCTGCAGGTCAACTGCGATGCCGACATCTTCATCGTCGGCTCGACTGGTCACCTTGGCTCGACCGAGAACCATGCTCCATCTCCGATCGTCATGTTAGGACGAGGGCCTTCATCAACATCAAATCCGATCTCTATCAAGATCATGGAGGAATCATCCATGGAGCTCGGGGGCTCAACGTCAACATTGCCCTCGGGCGACCGTGCTGTTTTTCCGAACAGCAAACTTGTATCCGCTGCCACCACCTCTTAGAGCATCTCTTTGACGATCCCTTTGGTGGAATTGTGCGGAATTGAGTCTAAAACAGCCATGCAAAATTTCATCGAGTTCCGATGGAGGAATCTCCGACAATCTACGATATACCGGAACCCTGTCAAATCTGGATGGGAATCTGGACGAGTTTAGGGCGTGGTCTCCAGAGCCTAGCTCGGAGGTCCTTTGGAAGATCCAACCGTTCATCTACTCTCGAATTCTCATATATACAACCCCTCCAAAATTTCAGCTCGATCCGACGGTTCAAACTCCGGGAACCTTCCGATGAGTGGATCAATTTTCGGATCCGTTTTCTGCGTGAATACGGATTCGACCCAAATTCATGTTTCTTTATGAACGTGACATTGGACAACCTTTTTAGAGGAATTCTCTTCTAGGGTATTGTGCATTGTTTTTAAACACTCGCCCGTAAATTTTTAAGCCTCCCCTGAGGTCGCCTTCATCATCATGCTGGTGTCAAACCAGTTCGGCGATATTGCTCCAAGGCTGCCGACCTGCGCTAGACACGACGTCACTTTGTTGAGCCGAGCTCAACTTCTTCGGATCATCATCTCGGCAAGCCGAACAAGAGTCCGGCATCGCGAAGGATAAATCATCACCAACATCGCCGCCCCACGGATTACACGGAGCAGGCATACCGGCATCGCCGCACGGTCACTTCATCAAGCCGGCATCGACCACGTCACGACCTGCATCGGCAGGGCCGCACTATTGCTTCTTCAAGCTGGTGTCCATCACGTCGACCTACTTCGACTCATCGGCTGACATTGAGGCTTCGACATCTCAGCTGGACCGGGGGCTTCGCGATCTCTTCATCAACCTACTCCAGAGACTTCGGCGTCACTAGCCGACCAGCTCCGTCATGTTAGCTGGACCGAGGGCTTTGCCTCGGCGAGCCAACCTTTGCCAGCATCGCCATACCGTCGCTTTATCGCCCATCAGGCAATGGGTATGCGGATCGAGTCCCAATTTTGGGAATCACCTTTCTTCGGATTGTTACAACAGATAAACCAGGTGCTATTAATCCTAGTATTTTTCGCTTGTTTGGGTTTATTTTTCCCAAGGAATTATTACTCTGGTTTGTCCATCATCTGTACACAGGTCTATCAAATGATGGCCGCATTAACGATGGTCGCGTGGTGGTTCGGTCAGTTTCTGTACATTGTCCGACGAACGCCGCATCCGGAACTCGGACCGACCTGTGAATTCAGGCTTTGCCACGCCTTTACCGTATCACGCCGACACCCTACATCGACATTGACTTCGGCGCCAGGCCATATTTCTTTTATTACTCACTTTGCATAAATTATTTATTATGCAACGATTTTTTTAATTATTATTATTACTATTATCTCTAGTTTGCACTATTTTTTGTGCACGGGAAAATGATCCGGGGACTTCGCCGTCACTCTGCCGGTCTGCATTGACCGTGCTATGTCACCACTTCGGCGTGTCGAGCTCTTCGCTCCGCCACCTCGGGACCGGCTTGGGGGATGGAACCTTGTCCCGCATCAAGGTCGGACCGCGTCATCAATGCCGAACACATTAACCAGCTAAGTCGCTTTCATGCTCAAAGTTTTAATTTTTAACTTGTGTTCAGTTCGACCTAGCATTATACTTTTTTGGAAAAAAGTTGCTTGTAAAAAATTTCCTTGTCCAAACTTTGTTTGTGACACACATATTCAAATACCCCGTTTATTTGGGGGCTTCCTTTATGAAGCTTTTTCCTCTTGCATATGATTATACTTGTATGGCTTCGTTCCTTGTTCGTGTATTACGCCACAATATGCACCATATTGACTTAAGTGATTTGCAAGCTGGGTTGCCTGGCTCCTGTGCTTACCCCTACGTTCCCGATTGTTCAGCTAGGGAGTAAAGGGAGCACCTCTGCGATTGTCATGACCGGGTCCTCTGAGCTCTAACCTCAGACTGGGTGAAACCGAAAGCTAGCGCTCTTATTGTTTTCAATCATGGTCGGCACACAACAGAACTCATGAGTACAAAAAATCTATTGCACAAGTCTCATAGAAATAATGAGCACCGAAGAAAGGTATCGGGGGGGGGGGGGTACTATTTTTTTCGAAGATGCTTCTTACACTTCGTCTATAATATAGCATAAGTTCCCTGAGCGTGCTTTTTCTCTTACAGCCTTATGGCCTGGTTGCTGATAACCCACAAGTATAGGGGATCACAACAGTTTTCGAGGGTAGAGTATTTAACCCAATTTTATTGATTCAACACAAGGGGAGCCAAAGAATATTCTCAAGTATTAGCAGCTGAGTTGTCAATTCAACCACACCTGGAAACTTAGTATCTGCAGCAAGGTGTTTAGTAGCACAGTAATATGATAGTGGTGGTGACGGCAACAAAAGTAAAGACAACAAAAGTAATGTTTTTGGTATTTTGTAGTGATTGTAACAGTAGCAGCGGGAAAGTAAATAAGCGTAAACCAGTATATGGAAAACTTGTAGGCACCGGATCAGTGATGGATAATTATGCCGGATGCGATTCATCATGTAACAGTCATAACATAGGGTGACACAGAATTAGCTCCAATTTTCATCAATGTAATGTAGGCATGTATTCCGTATATAGTCATACATGCTTATGGAAAAGAACTTGCATGAAATCTTTTGTCCTAACCTCCCATGGCAGCGGGGTCCTATTGGAAACTAAGGAATATTAAGGCCTCCTTTTAATAGAGAACCAGAACAAAGCATTAGCACATAGTGAATACATGAACTCCTCAAACTATGGGGTTGCCGGATCATAACACATAGTAGGTGACTATAGACTTGCAAGATAGGATCAAGAACTCACATATATTCATGAAAACATAATAGGTTTAGATCTAAAATCATGGCACCCGGGCCCTAGTGACAAGCATTAAGCATAGCAAAGTCATAGCAACATCAATCTCAGAACATAGTGGATAATAGGGATCAAACCCTAACAAAACTAACTCGATTACATGATAAATCTCATCCAACCCATCACCGTCCAGCAAGCCTACGATGGAATTACTCACGCACAGCGGTGAGCATCATGAAATTGGTGATGGAGGATGGTTGATGATGACGACGGCGACGAATCCCCCTCTCCGGAGCCCCGAACGGACTCCAGATCAGCCCTCCTGAGAGGTTTTAGGGCTTGGCGGCGGCTCCGTATCATAAAACGCGATGATTTCTTCTCTCTGATTTTTTTCTCTCCAGAAGCGAATATATATAGTTGGAATTGGCGTCAGGGAGTTTCCAGGGGGCCCACGAGGTAGGGGGCGCGCCCAGGAGGGGGGGCGCCCCCACCCTCATGGACAGGGTGTGGGCCCCCTGGTCTTCATCTTTGGCGAGGATTTTTTATTATTTTTTCTAAGGTATTCCGTGGAGTTTTAGGACTTTCCGAGAATATTTGCTTTCTGCACATAAAACAACACCAAGGTAATTCTACTGAAAACAGCGTCGGTCCAGGTTAGTTCCATTCAAATCATACAAGTTAGAGTCCAAAACAAGGGCAAAAGTGTTTGGAAAAGTAGATACGACGGAGACGTATCAACTCCCCCAAGCTTAAACCCTTGCTTGTCCTCAAGCAATTCAGTTGACAAACTGAAAGAAAGAAAGAAAAACTTTTACAAACTCTGTTTGCTCTTGTTGTTGTAATTATGTCAAGCCAGCATTCAAGTTTTTAGCATATATCATAACTAACCACATTTGCAATAATTCTCAGGTCTCATAATTACTCATATCAATAGCATAATCAACTAGCAAGCCATAATAATAAATCTCGGATGACAACACTTTCTCAAAACAACCATAATATGATATAACAAGATGGTATCTCGCTAGCCCTTTCTGAGACTGCAAAACATAAATGCAGAGCACCTTTAAAGATCAAGGACTGACTAGACATTGTAATTCATGGTAAAAGAGATCCAATCATAGTCATACCCAACATAGATTAATAGTGATGAATGCAAATGACAGCTGTGCTCTCCAGCTAGTGCTCTTTAATAAGAAGGTGATGACTCAACATAAAAGTAAATGGATAGGCCCTTCGCAGAGGGAAGCAGGGATTTGTAGAGGTGCCAGAGCTCGGTTTTGAAATAGAGATAAATTGCATTTTGAGCAGTATACTTTCATTGTCAACGTAACAACTAAGAGATGGCGATATCTTCCATGCTAAACAAATTATAGGCGGTTCCCAAACAGAATGGTAAAGTTTATACTCCCCCTCCACCAACAAGCATCAATCCATGACTTGCTCGAAACAACGAGTGTCTCCAACATACATCAGGTCCCAGGGGGAGTTTTGTTTGCAATTAATTTTGATTTAGTTTGCATAAAGCATGGGACTGGGCATCCCGGTGACCAGCCATTTTCTCGTGAGTGAGGAGCGGAGTCCACTCCTCTTGAGAATAACCCGCCTAACACGGAAGATAAGGACAGCCTTGGTTGATACATGAGCTATTCGAGCATACAAAACAGAATATTTATTTGAAGGTTTAGAGTTTGGCACATACAAATTTACTTGGAATGGCAGGTAGATACCGCATATAGGAAGGTATAGTGGACTCATCTGGAATAACTTTGGGGTTTAAGGGATTGGATGCACAAGCAGTATTCCTGCTTAGTACATGTGAAGGCTAGCAAAAGACTGGGAAGCGACCAACTAGAGAGCAACAACAGCCATGTACATGCATTAAAATTAATAAACATTGGATGCAAGCATGAGTAGGATATAATCCACCATGAACAAAAATATCATGAATGCTATGTTGATTTTGTTTCAACTACATGCGTGAACATGTGCCAAGTCAAGTCACTTAAATCATTCAAAGGAGGATACCACCCCATCATACCACATCATAATCATCTCAATAGCATGTTGGCACACAAGGTAAACCATTATAACTCATAGCTAATCAAGCATGGCACAAGCAACTATGATCTCTAATTGTCATTGCAAACATGTTTATTCATAATAAGCTGAATCAAGAACGACGGGCTCATCATATTTACAAAAACAAAAGAGGTCGAGTTCATACCAGCTTTTCTCATCTCAGTCAGTCCATCATATATCATCATAATTGCCTTTCACTTGCATGATTGAACGGTGTGAATAATAATAAGAGTGCACGTGCATTGGACTAAGCTGGAATCTGCGAGCATTCAAGAAACAGGAGAAGACAAGGCAATATGGGCTCTGTGTTAAATCAACATTAAAGCATATAACAGCCACTACAACAATTTAATTATGGCCTTCTCCTACTGACCCCCAAAGAAAAGAAAAGAAAATAAAACTGTTTACATGGGAAAGCTCCCAACAAGCAAAAGAAGAATGGGAAATATTTTTTTGGGTTTTCTTTTTAATTACTTATACAGCAGGAAAGTAAATTACTACTATTTTTTTTGGCTTTCTTAAGGTTTAACAAACACACAAGAAGAAAGCAGGAAAAAGAAAATGAACTAGCATGGATATTACAATGAAAGAGTATAAGCACCGGCATCTAGCAATGAGTGTGTGTGAACATAAATGTAATGTCGGTGAGAAATACGTACTCCCCCAAGCTTAGGCTTTTGGCCTAAGTTGGTCTATTGCCAGGGATAGCCTGACGGATACCCGTAGGTGTAGCTGGGGTCGTACTGCGATACAACAGTTATTGCCTCCTGAGCTGCAGCGTGGAGTCGGGCTGCCTCCGCTCTCCTCTCGTACTCATCTGCCTCCTCTCTAGTAATAGTATATCTTCCTTTTGTCTGTGAATCAAAAAGAGCGGGAGCAGGGAGAGTAATACGGACAACATGCCGTTTGTTAAAAATTAAACGGTATAAAAGAGGTGATTCGGGTCGCTCAACAAAATGATGTGAAGCCATGGAGTCATAATCTAAATATGCAGTAGGGCAACTCCGTATCAGGGCCAGGCCCATAGCTATGTAGAGTGTGCGGCCCGCACAGGGCCCATAAATTTTAGGGGCCCCAAATTTTTATGCAGGCCTATGTATATTTCTTCCTGGGCCAATGGCGCCTAGGGCATCCGCGCGACTCCGCCTGAGTCCGCTGCTCGATGCGATGCCTCGATCTAAAACAGAACCGGACCGATCGCATCCAGAGGAAACTTGCAGGCGAGATGGCGCAGCCAGACCAGATCAAAATCGATTGCATTGCATCTAGACACGGTGACACGGCGACAGGCGGGGCGACGAGCCTTCCGAGTTCCTATTAACTTCGGCTGAACTCTAATGAATATATTCCTATCGCAATCTCCAAAATAGGTAGATCAAAAAACATGTTCCTCTCGCTGCGCTAGTCATGTGAGATCTAGACGGTCGTCTCGATTTCAAACTGGCAGGAGTAGACAATTCATCAATGCTTGAATGGTTCAGGCACTAGTTTAATTGTTTAACTACTCCTACCAGCTGCCGCTGGCTTTTCCTCCTGATTAAATTTGGATCATACAGTCCTACTCCTAACTTCTAAATCCCAAATTAATTTTCGGTAGGGATCGTTACTTCGTTAGAGATCGGTTCTTGCCTCCTTGGTTAAATATCATAGTATATGAGCTCATCCAAACATGACACGAGGCGAGATGAGTTAGATGGTTCGTCTAATTGCCAAACATTGACGCATAATCTTCAATTGATATATGATGACTGCTGCCCACTCCTTTTTATTTTATTCATCGTTTGTATCTTGTGTTTCTATAATACATATTCGAGTCATCATGGAGAGAAGATTGATTACGAGGGTATCATTCAAGATTTCAATTCAAAGAATACTAAAAGAATGATGTTGTTCAAATAAATATTATGCAACCGGGAGTTGAATAGGTATGATTTTTTTATGTATATAATTGTTATGTAAGACATTGTATCATATACATCATTATTGCTTGTTTCTTCATTTTTTTTCTAGTGTGATAGGGCCCCACTTTTTAGTTTTGCACAGGGCCCCGGATTTTGCCGGCTCGACCCTGCTCCGTATCACCCTCACGGATGTCTATCTCAAGAAAATGAGCTAAGCAGGTTTCATAAATTCCTCCAAAGAAATCTCCATTATGTCTATTATGATGCAACCTACGAGCTACAATGGCTCCCAGATGATAAGATTGGTGTCCTAACACAGCACTCCTAAGAATGCTAAGGTCAGGGACACACATGTGACATGCTTCATCCTTAGCATTTATGCATCTACCGATGAAGAGAGCAAAATAATGTAAAGCAGGAAAGTGAATGCTCCCTATGGTAGCTTGCGTTATGTCTCTAGATTCCCCCACAGTTATATCAACAAGAAAGTTTCTAAATTCAGATTTAGGGGGATCCCTAATACTACCCCATGATGGAAGTTTGCACGCAAGAGTGAAATCCTCTAAGTCCATTCTATAAGATTTATCATAAAGATCAAACATGATTGAAGGAGAATTACGCGAAGATGAATACTCAAACCTCCTCACAAATGAACTTGTGAGATCATGATACTGGGGCATTTGTTGGCCTCAAATTCCTCAAGACCGGCATTGCGCAAATATGCTTTGAATTCTTCTTTAATTCCCGCACGGTCCATAAAATTTTCCGACGGCCACTCGCAAGGCCGTACCGGAGCGTCTCTTGGTGGATCCTCGTCAGCATCGCGCATAGCAATCCTGGGTCCTTGCTTCTTAGAGGAACCACCTTGGAACATCTTCCTAAGCATATTGTTTTTCTCTGAAAAATTCTGAAGTTTTTAGTAACTTCAAACAAAAGTGAACCAATTTCAATAAAACTGATAGCGACTACTCCTACAAGTGCCTAGAGCCTATATCAAGAATTAGAACTACTTGGAACCATATAAATTTGACATGCAAGCTCAAGAACATGGTCACCTATGCAGCACAAATTTGCAAAGAATAAAGCACTAGAACAAAAACTAATTGGACCAATGGAGGAGTCACATACCAAGGAACAATCTCCCCAAGTAGTTTTGCGAGCGGTGCTTTGAGCAAGGAGATCGAAAATCATAGCAAAAGTGGCTGGAACTCGTGCTTGAGTTGGTTTTTCGGGTTTGTGTGAGGCAGAGGAAGAAGATGGGTGCTGGGATAAGTGGAGGAGGGCCACCGTGGGCCCACGAGGTAGGGGGGCGCGCCCTGGAGGGGGGGGCGCCCACCACCCTTGTGGCCAGGTGGCAGCTCCTCCCGTGGTAATTTTTGCACAGTAAATCCTCAAATATTCCCGAAAAAATTATATTAAATTGGCATGGCATTCTGAGGACTTTTATTTTCGGGATATTTTTATATTGCACAGATAAGATAGGAAACAGACAGAGAAATACTATTTTTACTTTATTTCTACTAATTAACAGAAAATATAAAGAGGGTACAGAAGGTTGTGCTTCTAGTTTCATCCATCTCATGCTCATAAAAAAGAATCCACTAACAAGGTTGATCAGGCCTTGTTAACAAACTCATTCCGATAATCATGAAACCGGAGAAATTTCGAATAACACTAAGTTACCTCAACGGGGATATGCACATCCCCTATAATAAGTATATCATATTTCTTTTGACCATAGGAAGAGGAAATTCAAAACCTCCAATTATACTCGATGGAATTTTTCCAATGGAGTTGATACTATGAACTTGGGGTTGTTTCCTTGGAAAGTGTACCGTATGCTCATTACCATTAACATGAAAAGTGACATTGCCTTTGTTGCACTCAATAACAGCCCCTGCAGTATTAAGAAAAGGTCTTCCAAGAATAATAGACATACAATCATCCTCGGGAATATCAAGAATAACAAAGTCCGTTAAAATAGTAACGTTTGCAACCACAATAGGCACGTCCTCACAAATACCGACAGGTATAGCAGTTGATCTGTCAGCCATTTGCAAAGATATTTCAATAGGTGTCAACTTATTCAAGTCAAGTCTACGATATAAAGAGAGAGGCATAACACTAACACTGGCTCCAAGATCACATAAAGCAGTTTTAATATAATTTCTTTTAATGTAGCAAGGTATAGTAGGTACTCCGGGGTCTCCAAGTTTCTTTGGTATTCCACCCTTAGAAGTATAATTAGCAAGCATGGTGGAAATTTCAGCTTCCGATATCTTTCTTTTATTAGTAATGATATCTTTCATATATTTAGCATAAGGATTTGTTTTGAGCACATCAGCCAATCGCATACGTAAAAAGATAGGCCTAATCATTTCGCAAAGCACTCAAAATCCTCATCATCCTTCTTCTTGGATGGTTTCGGAGGAAAATGCATGGGTTTCTGAACCCAGGGTTCCCTTTCTTCACCATGTTTCCTAGCAACAAAGTCTCTTTTATCATAACGTTGATTCTTTGATTGTGGGTTATCAAGATCAACAACAGGTTCAATTTCTACATCATTATCATTACTAGATTGAGCATCATCATGAACATCATCATTAACATTTTCACTAGGTTCATGTTCATTACCAGATTGTGTTTCAGCATCAGACATAGAGATATCATTTGGATTATCAGGTGGTTCAGCAATAGGTTCACTAGAAGTTTGCACAGTTCTATCATTTTTCTTTTTCTTCTTCTTAGAAGAACTAGGAACATCAATATTATTTCTCTGAAAATCTTGCTCGATTCTCTTAGGGTGGCCTTCAGGATACAAAGGTTCCTGAGTCATTCTACCAGTTCTAGTAGCCACTCTAACAGCATAATCATTTTTCTTATTATTCATTTCATGGAGCAATTCTTTTTGAGCTTTAAGTACTTGTTCTACTTCAGTGGTAACCATAGAAGCATGTTTGCTAACAAGTTTAAGTTCACCTCTAATATTAGCCATATAATCACCCAAGTATTTAGTTATATCGGAATCAGATTTCAATTGTCTACCAAAATAAGCATTGACATTTTCTTGTTTGACAATAAAATTATCAAACTCATCAAAGCATTGCCTAGGAGACTTACAGTGAGGGATATCACCTTCATCAAATCTATAGAGATAATTTACCTTTACTACGTGTGTCGGGATATCGGGATCAGGAGGTTCTTCAGTAAATAAGTGATCAAGTTCATATGTTTCTTCGACAGGCGGTAGATTAAGACCATGTATTTATTCAATAGGAGGTGAATTCTTAACATCTTCGGCTTTAATACCTTTTTCTTTCATAGATTTCTTTGCCTCTTGCATATCTTCGGGACTGATAAATAGAACACCTCTATTCTTCGGAGTTGGTTTAGGAATAAGCTCAGTAATTGGAGCGGCAGCTGGCTCAGGAGGTGCCCAATTATTTTCATTTGTCAACATATTATTCAATAGAATTTCAGCTTCATCCGGTGTTCTTTCCCTGAAAAGAGAACCAGCACAACTATCCAGGTAATCTCTGGAAGCATCGGTTAGTCCATTATAAAAGATATCAAGTATTTCAGGTTTCTTAAGAGGATGATCAGGCAAAGCATTAAGTAACTTGAGAAGCCTCCCCCAAGCTTGTGGGAGACTCTCTTCTTTAATTTGCATGAAATTGTATATTTCCCTCAAAGCAGCTTGTTTCTTATGAGCAGGGAAATATTTAGCAGAGAAGTAATAAATCATATCCTGGGGACTACGCACACAACCAGGATCAAGAGAATTAAACCATATCTTAGCATCACCCTTTAATGAGAACGGAAATATTTTGAGTATATAGAAGTAACGCGATCTCTCATCATTAGTGAACAGGGTAGCTATATCATTTAGCTTAGTAAGATGTGCCACAACAGTTTCAGATTCATAGCCATAAAAAGGATCAGATTCAACCAAAGTAATTATATCTGGATCAACAGAGAATTCATAATCCTTATCAGGAACACATATAGGTGAAGTTGCAAAAGTAGGATCAGGTGTCATTTTATCTCTAAGTGATTCTTTGTTCCATTTAATCAATAACCTTTAAGCTTATATCTATCTTTGCAGGCTAAGATAGCTAAAGAAGAATCTTTACCAAAAAGATAACCTTCAGGAATAACAGGCATATTTTCATCATCACTATCATCATCGTATTCAGTTTCATCAATTTCTCTTTCTCTAGCCCTAGCAATTTGTTCTTCAAGAAATTCACTAAGGGGCACAGTAGTATCAGACATAGAAGCAATTTCATCATAAGTATCATCCATAGTAGAAGTGGCATCATCAATAACATACGACATATCGGAACGAATAGCAGAAGCAGGTTTAGGTGTCACTAGCTTACTCATAACAGAAGGTGAATCAAGTGCAGAGCTAGATGGCAGTTCCTTACCTCCCCTCGTAGTTGAGGGATAAATTGTTGTCTTAGCGTCTTTCAAGTTCTTCATAGTGTCCAGTAGATATAAATCCAAGTGACTCAAAGAATAGAGCTATGCTCCCCGGCAATGGCGCCAGAAAAAGGTCTTGATAACCCACGAGTATAGGGGATTGCAATAGTTTTCGAGGGTAGAGTATTTAACCCAAATTTATTGATTCGACACAAGGGGAGCCAAAGAATATTCTCAAGTATTAGCAGCTGAGTTGTCAATTCAACCACACCTGGAAGCTTAGTATCTGCAGCAAGGTGTTTAGTAGCACAGTAGTATGATAGTGGTGGTAACGGCAACAAAAGTAAAGACAGCAAAAGTAATGTTTTTGGTATTTTATAGTGATTGTAACAGTAGCAGCGGGAAAGTAAATAAGCGTAAACCAGTATATGGAAAACTCGTAGGCACCGGATCAGTGATGGATAATTATGCCAGATGCGGTTCATCATGTAACAGTCATAACATAGGGTGACACAGAACTAGCTCCAATTCATCAATGTAATGTAGGCATGTGTTCCGTATATAGTCATACGTGCTTATGGAAAAGAACTTGCATGACATCTTTTGTCCTACCCTCCCGTGGCAGCGGGGTCCTATTGGAAACTAAGGGATATTAAGGCCTCCTTTCAATAGAGAACCGGAACAAAGCATTAGCACATAGTGAATACATGAATTCCTCAAACTATGGTCATCACCGGGAGTGGTCCCAATTATTGTCACTTCGGGGTTGCCGGATCATAACACATAGTAGGTGACTATAGACTTGCAAGATAGGATCAAGAACTCACATATATTCATGAAAACATAATAGGTTCAGATCTGAAATCATGGCACTCGGGCCCTAGTGACAAGCATTAAGCATAGCAAAGTCATAGCAACATCAATCTCAGAACATAGTGGATACTAGGGATCAAACCCTAACAAAACTAACTTGATTACATGATAAATCTCATCCAACTCATCACCGTCCAGCAAGCCTACGATGGAATTACTCACGCATGGCGGTGAGCATCATGAAATTGGTGATGGAGGATGGTTGATGATGACGACGACGACGAATCCCCCTCTCCGGAGCCCCGAACGGACTCCAGATCAGCCCTCCCGAGAGGTTTTAGGGCTTGGCGGCGGCTCCGTATTGTAAAACGCGATGATTTCTTCTCTCTGATTTTTCTCTCTCCAGAAGCGAATATATAGAGTTGGAATTGGCGTCAGAGGGTTTCCAGGGGGCCCACGAGGTAGGGGGCGCGCCCAGGAGGGGGGGCGCGCCCCCCACCCTCGTGGACAGGGTGTGGGCCCCCTGGTCTTCATCTTTGGCGAGGATTTATTATTATTTTTTCTAATGTATTCCGTGGAGTTTCAAGACTTTCCGAGAATATTTGCTTTCTGCACATAAAACAACACCAAGGTAATTCTGCTGAAAACAACGTTAGTCCAGGTTAGTTCCATTCAAATCATACAAGTTAGAGTCCAAAACAAGGGCAAAAGTGTTTGGAAAAGTAGATACGATGGAGACATATCAGTTTCCTGGTTATCGGAAACACTGTCGATATTCTCGACAGGTGGACTACATAACACTTTTCGGTCCTTGACCGAAGAGGGAGAAGTCGACGGTCGGTTAAGACGCGTTTAAAGTTCGGTTGAACAAAGATATGATATAAGTACTTTGGTACATAGAATCATTATACATAAAATTCTTTTACCTAAGTCACTTGGGGGCTCTTAAAATTTATATGAGCTATTTTATAGTAAATGTGTTTTCTTCTTGGTCGTTGCAAAGTCTTTTCTATCGCTCCTTTTTCGAAGTTAGTGTGTGGTCAATAGCCAGATAACCCATTTTCTCTCTAGTGACCGCTCGAGTTTAGTTCGCTAAACTGGTCTAACGAGAAGCACTCCGCCTTGGGGATAGGAGGCTGCAGCCGTAGGCTGACCCGCTTGAAGTCTTGAGATCGGATGTGTAATATTAATGCACGACAGAAGCACAATTTTTTCCCCAATTTTCGGATTGGCACCGAACACTTGATCTTGTTCGGACGTCAAGTTTTTACTGACGATTTTTTTGATTTTCCAAGCTTATGGCACTTTTAAACTATTTGTGTGTTTCTAGCACAAGTCTCACAGTGCAATGCCGGACACCTTTATAGATTCGGCAAAAACATTCTCAGATCTCACTATATATGCATTGGTTTCGAATTGTGTATTCGGTCAATATTTGGGTTGCCCGGCTCCTGCGCTTGCCTCCTACGTTCCGCTTTGTTCGGCTAGGTGTGCAAAGGGAGAACCACTATGATTGTGCTTCCAGCTCACATGGTTAAGCACCTCAGTGGAGAAAGCCGAAAACTGACTATCACAATAAGCGTAAACTGGTTAGCAATCCGATGACGGTGTTAAATGACTAACCATTCATAACATTGGCCGAAGTGTTTACGGCTTGACCTCGACTGTCGCCGAACACTACCGGGGGCTAGTAACTGGCCTCCCAAACTAAATCCTCAATATTTTGCTCTTACATTAGAGTTGAGGTTTCATGATCATGCTCAGCATGACAACCCAAAGAAAGGAACTGATAGTGGGATTATTTTCTTTGGAAGACATTTATTATGTTAAATAGTGATATAACATATCTCTCTGCGTACCTTTGTTTATAAAACCATATGGCCAAATTGCCTTGTTTGTCGTAAATCTTTGCCCTCATAAAGGCTTTATAAAGTAGGACAAACACTCCTCGGCTACTGGCCGAGGAGGTGGAAGCCGATGGTCGGTCAACAAAGTTTTGTACAATGCAGATCCGAGCATTAATGATGTAAAGTACTTGGATACATAGAATTATTACACATAATTTGTGATTTTACTCTGGATATCGATCCTTAATTCGGCCACCCGTGCCCGCGTTAAGGCTCGGGGGATACTGGGCTTCAGGCTTATCATTTACTAATTTTAAAGGGCCGTATCGATCCCCTGATCTGGTGTTGCCACCCGACCAGTGTCTCGGGGGCTACTGCATTGGCAATCCAGTGTAGAAAATTTAAGTGCAATATAGTTTTCAAGGAGATTATGATCCTCAAGTTGGTCGGCCGCACCCAACCTGAGTCTCGAGGACTCTGCACACCGCTTTTTGTGTCCTGAAGTATTCTGCTGAGCTAGGAGTTGATCCTCAGACCGATTTTGCAAATCAACCTGAGTCTCAGCGGCTACTGGGATCAGCGGTCTTATTTCATCCTTCAGGTGCATCTCGGCTTTTAGACCGATACACACCTTGAGGGCTACTAGCTATATATCTTGGCAGAGAATAAATTGCACCAATCAAAAATATTGACAAAAAATTGGCCCATAGTCGGGGTGGTGCACCACCTCGGAAGCAGTTCGGCATAAAGCTCGGGCGCTAGTGGCTGGCTCCATAGAGGGCATTTCCAGCATTAAGCTCGGCTAAACTCCTTCAACTCTTTTGGACCAAGATGATTTATGACATGTTGGATATAGTCCGGCGTTGGAGCTCGGATACATTTCGGTGTTAGAGCTCGGAAGCAGTCCGACATTGGTGCCCGGCTGCAAAAGATACCTCGAATGCAGTCCGGCGTTAGAGCTCGGACGCAAGAGGACACTGCCTCCCGGGAACAACTTCAAACCCGAGGTGTGACATAAAAATAACAAGGCATTGATAAAGGCCGGAAACTTAAAGGGGCTCCTTGGATACCCGACGTGTAAACTCGTCGAATGCATTTCGGCGATCCTCAAGATCGAAGATGGGAAGATTTGTTGAACCAGTTTCGAAGACCGACAACCGAAGATGAAGAACAGTTCGTAAGAATCAAGGAGCGTCTCTAACTTGAAGACCGGTTCGGGGGGCTACTGACGGTGTCCTGGACTAGGGGGTACTCACCACGTCATCTCCCGATCTGTTAGATTGGGCCGAGGACCCCCATGGCCGTATACTCATGGGCCAGTTCAGACAGCTGCACCATACATGGAAGATTCTACAAGAATTGGTGATCAAGACAAGGACTCCTCCCCACCGGCGTATTCGGCTAGGACTCTTGTTATCCTAGGCCTCTGGTGCATTATATAAACCGAGGCCAGGCTAGTCGATAGATCAGATACATACAATCATACCATAGGCTAGCTTCTAGGGTTTAGCCTCTCCGATCTCGTGGTAGATCAACTCTTGTACTACCCATATCATCAATATTAATCAAGCAGGACGTAGGGTTTTACCTCCATCAAGAGGGCCCAAACCTGGGTAAAACATCATGTCCCCTGCCTCCTGTTACCATCCGCCTTAGACACATAGTTTGGGACCCCCTACCCGAGATCCGCCGGTTTTGACACCGACACAGGAGTACAGAGATCAGAATGTAATGAGCCATCCATCTCATTGTAGTGAGTGGAAAAGTTTCAATGATAAACACAAAGAGTTTGCCACTGACCCGAGAAACATTAGAGTTGGCTTAGCTTCTGATGGATTTAACCCATTTGGCCACCAGAGCGCCACATATAGGATGTGGCCAGTGCTTGTTATCCCTTACAACATGCCTCCAAATGTCTGGACCAAAGAATCAAACTACATGATGGCCTTGCTCATCCCAGGTCCAAAAAGTCCTGGAAAGGATTTTGATTTGTTCTTGGAGCCTCTTGTGGAGGAACTTCAACAGCTATGGAAGGGTGTTCTCACTCGAGACCTATATAGCAGCCCAACAGCTGATTTCTTTCTGTGTGCTGTTATAGTTTGGTGCATCCATGATTATCCGGCTTTGGGCACTATGTCAGGGCGAATGACACATGGTTACAATGCATGTCTTCACTGTGACAGGAATCCGCTGGCATACGCAATACTTAGCAAGATCTGTTACATTGGACACCGCCGTTTCCTTGCCAAGGACAAGCCGCATCCTAGAAAATATTGAAGACATGTGCTCAATGCAAAGCATGAAAACCGTGATGCGCCAAAGAGGCTCACCACCGATGAGTTGCAAGTGGAATTAGAGAAGGTCAGGCATATTACACCAGGAAACCATCCTGGTAATGGTAGCGGGAAAAGGAAGCATGGTAGGGTAGAAGAGAGATTATTGTTTACCCGCAGGTCCACTTTGTGGGACTTGGAGTATTGGAAGGATTTGGATCTGCGGCATAATCTTGATGTGATGCACATCGAGAAAAATATATGTGACAGCATTATCGACACACTTCTTAATATTGAAGGCAAGATGAAAGATACCTTAAAATATAGGAATGATTTGACACACCTGGGTATCAAAAAGGATTTGCAGGTGCAAGATGAAGGTAAACCACGGGATATGGCACCAGCTGTGTACGTCTTGGACAAGGTAAAAAGAGAAGAATTCTGCGAGGTCCTGTCACGTGTGAGATTCCCACATGGATTTGCTTCCAACCCTGAAAGGAGAGTCAGTGCAAATGGAAACAAGGTACAAGGGTTGAAAACTCATGACTGCCACGTCCTACTTCAAAGGGTTTTACCTGTTATCCTTAGAGGATTGGGCCGCCCTGACTTATACAGAGCAGTTGCAGAGTTGGGACAATTCTTCAGGGAACTCTGCAATAGAAATATCAGGATAGATGCTTTGGAGCGTCTTAGAGACAAGATACCAACTATCCTATGCGACCTTGAGAAGATATATCCTCCAGCCTTCTTTGATGTGATGGTGCATTTGGCTGTTCATCTACCTGATGAGGCACTACTTAGAGGTCCAGTACAATATGGCTGGGTGTACCCTATTGAAAGGTGGCTAGGCACTTTCAAGGGCTATGTTAGGAACAGAGCTAGACCCGAGGGTTCCATTGCAGAGGCCTACATTGCTACAAAAGAGTTGACATTCTGCTCAAAATACATTGAAACAGCTGATCAACTTAGCAAAGAGGTGGGTGAAGACAATCCCGGGCTCAATGTTTTCGATTATTCTGTTCGAGTTACAGGGAAGAGTCAACAAGAGGACAAACCTAAAGATTTGGACAAAATGGTTTGGTATGTTTTGAATAACTGTCCTGAGATACTACCTTATATCAAGTAAGTGCAGTACTGCAGCTTATACATTGTAATCTACTAAACTTGCAGCACATTCTTATATATTTAGATGTTTGACACGATCACTATGTTGTGCAGCATCTACAAAGAGGAGTTACTGCCGCAAAATCCAAGAAACATTGACAAACTGGTTATGGCAGGATTTGCGAAATGGTTCAAGAACCATGTAAGCTTTTGAAGTGCACTGTCAGTTTTTTTAATATATTGAGTACATAAGATGATCAGCTTGTCTATTTTCTAACCATAGGTTAAGAAGATGCGGGAGGATGGGCAGGCAGTTGATGATGCCCTTTACTCACTAGCAATGGGTCCTGATACTCGGGTAAGACATTATGAATCTTGCGTTGTTGGAGATGTGCGCTACAACACCCTTGCACGAGACGAAGGCAGGAAGACACAAAACAGTGCCATCATGAGCACAGATACGTATGACAAAGAGATAACTTAAAAGTATGCTAACATAATAGACATTGTTCAGTTGCAGTATATCTCCAGTTTCGAGGATCATTGGTGTGTGGTTCTGTTGTGCCGTCGTTGGTATAACCTGTTTTCTGGAATCGCAAAACCCAGAGCTGATGATTATTTCAAATCCATCAATGTCAAGGCGGCGCACCAGACCAACGAGACTTTTATTTTGGCAAATCAAGCAACACATATATTTTTCTTGGAAGACACATTTGCATGTAGCGATGACTGGAGAGTATTGCAAAGGTTTGAGTTGAGGAATTCGTTTAATGAAGTTGCACAACAAGATGATGCTTACACTGCTCCTGATGTACAAGATAACACAGATGTTCCTAATATCTTTGAGAACCATAACGTCAATGACGCCGGCGAAAAGATTGCCTGTTGTGCTGTGGACATACAAGAGTTAATCAAGAAGAAGCCAACGTTTGAGGACGTTGAGGACGAAGAAGAAGATGACACCATGGGGAATTACGATTCAGACTGATACACATGGCGAAGATGTTGACGCTGCTGCTGCGGATGATGATTACATTGCTTTTGTCGTATTTGCCTGTCAGAAGACGTTTTTTATCTACTATGTGAAATTGTGTTTGCTATGACAACTGAAACTTCATGAACATGTTGTTTAGTATTTTGCTGTGAGAACATCACGTTTTATGTATGCTGATTTGTGTTTGGTGATTGTATGACAACTAAAACATGATAACATTATTGTTTAGTTGTACTCATATTTGACTGTGAAACTTGAATTTGATGACATAGTTTGCTATTGGACTGCAATTTGCTCGACGTCTTCGAATGAGAACAAAGCTGACCCGACAGGGCCTCTGCTATTTATTTATTTATATGAGCAAAAGGGGATACCCCCTGATTTCCGTTAATAGAAATCATTAGATGTTCACAACACTACGCCCAGCCTGCTACACATGTTTCATTCATTACTAGTTTCAGCAAAGTGCTCATGTCGTAGCCACTGAATACATCACGAGTGCTACATACACTGCAAATAAAGAGACAATCATCCTACAGAGCACATCGATTTTGCCCATTATCTTCACAAGCTCTTTCATCTCCTCATTGCTGTCAAGGCCGTTCAGCAGCTGTTGCTTGGCCATGATCAGAGGAACTGCATCTTTAACCTTCTGCTCTGCATCTTCCTCTTCTGCCGTTCCTTCAGTTACTTGTCCAACACCCCAACCTGCTGGTATTGGGATTCCTCGGCTAACCAAATAATCAGCGTAGTTGCATTCCCCCACATCAGCAACTTCCCAGAAATACAAATCACACGAATCTTCCCTTTTCTGCACGAATCAAATTGGAAGATCATCAACCAAACTATTAAAAAATCAGCAACTGAAAGCAGCAGAACAACACTTAAACATATTATTACCCCATGATTCGGGCATTTGTAGAAGACTCGGCCAGGGTTGCGGATTGTGGTTGAGACGCGACGGATGACTCTGCGTGATTTGCAGCAGTGGCACCACACCAACGGCAGCGGGTTGCGATGAGCAATCGGCTGCGGTGCGCGTGCCGGCGGGGGTGTGATGAGACCCACAGGCGATGGTACGGGTGGTGACTTGGCGCATATCTGGTTGTTGCCTGCTGAAGAGCAGGTGGACGAGCAGCCAGCGGACATGGTTGTTGCGGCCAGAGCTTCTGATGCTAGGCAGAGTAAGTAGAGAAGAGGAGAAGCGAACGTTGGATATGTCAGTTTCATTACTTGCAGAGTAGCATAGCACCATATATAGTCATAGTCTAGGTTTGGATTCGAACCAGCTACAGGAGCACGTCTTTCTTTTTTCTAAAACTCGGCAACGTCTCTTTACTGGTACACTAGCTTGTTCTGTACGCCTTCCCAAGTCTTTGATTTTCTTTCCCTTTTTTGCGAGGAAGGAAGGAGGACAAAATTGAGAGTTCCTAGGACTCGAACCCAAGACCTCTCAGTTGAAAACCAAGGGTGCTAGTCACTTATGTGGCAAACGTTCCCTCTGAGGAGGACAGCAGACGAACGCATTTTCCTCGCAGTTTTCTTCCTATATATAAAAAAGTATGCTACTTGGTGTCCGCTTAGTCAACAAACGATTGTGCCAACCTTGACCGTTGGATTGACATTCAACGTCTATCGCGTTTCTTCAGTCTCTTCTTCCTCGAGCCGCCCAAGCCAAACCAGCACCGACAGGACCGCCTGCTCCCGCCTCCCACGGCTGGTTGTGATCTTCCCTGGCTCCTGTTCATTCCTGTCCGAGGCCTCACCATCGTCCTCCGCCTTGGTTCGCTCGCTGCGGCGCCGCCCTCCGGTGTTGTCAACATGGCCAACAACCGAGAGGAATAAGGAGATGACTGTACATGGTGAGGATGACAGTAGGGACCCAGCAGCGCGCGCAGTAATTTTGTTTTTTCGGGATGGAGAAGGGTATCAACTGGGTTGTGCGGGACCCATGGCCCATATAGCCCAGGCTTTTATTTCATATGTTTAGCACATGACCAGCCCAGTTTGTTTTTTCCTTTCTGAAAATGGCTAGCCAGCTATTTTGTTTTTTGCAGAATAACCAACATAGGCCTACTTGCTTTTTTACGCCCCGCTGGGCCGGAAATCTTTCAAGACGAGGAGGGATGCATTTTCCCCAGAAAATGAGCTACAAGTAATAAGAAATGGGCTATAAGTAATAATAAATGGGATGTAAAATGAAAAAATACAGCAAACATGCAATTAGTTCCAAAATACCGTTTTCTTTCGAATTTTGATATTTTAAATTTCATTGTTTTTGTGAGGATAAAATTTCATTGAATTTAAATTAAGGTACATTTAGATTTAAAATTAATTTGAATTTGGCTAGAAATTTCGGGCTGTATGCTGTTTGGGATAGATTTGGAGGCTGACTTGTGGGTCTACTAGGTTGATGTGTACTTTGGCTTTGTCAACTTAGTCCACAAATGATTCTAGCAGCAGTGACCATTGGATGTTAATCCAACGGCCATGCTGCTTCTTCAATATCTGATCTTCTTGCTCCAGCCGCCCAAACCAGCTCCGGTGGGAGTGCCTGCTCCCGCCTCTCATGGCCGGCTTTGCTGCCGCATAGGCCGCACCGCCCCACCCTACTTCATTGCTGGCCAGCCATTCCTCTACTCACCCACACCTCCTGTTATTTTCCGGCGATGGCAGCCGGACCAGTAAACCCTCGTACTCCCCACCGTGTGGGCAACCATTGCCGAGTCTTCCCCGGCTCCGTGTCATTCCCTTCCTAGGCCTCGGCGTCGTCCACCGCCATGGTGCTCTCGGCGCGGCCTGGTCAACGTGGTCAATGAACGACATCCATCGGCCGTGGACTGTACGCGCAAAATAATGATTCCTCCACCTAACAGCTGGGACCCGCCGGAAGGGCCTCTGTATTTCGCGAAAAAAATGTTCCCCCCGCTGACATGTCGGACCCACCAGCTATATCTTCGCACGCAAGGAAGTGCCTCCTTATTACGCACAAAAAAATGAATACCCTCCCTGCTAGCTGGGACCCACCATAGTGGGAGGATGACTTGTGGGCCAACTAAGTTGACGGGGATGGAGGGCTTTGTCAACTTAGTCAATATGAACGATTCTAGCTCCAGTGACCGTACGATGTCATCCAACGGCCGTAGTGATTCTTCAACCTCTGGTCTTCTTGCTCCAGCCGCCCAAAGCAGCGCCGATCTTCCCGCATGCTCCTGCCTCCCGTGGCCGGCTGTGTTGCCGCGGAGGCCTCACCGCCCCCTACTATTCCCACCGCTGGCCAGGCCCTGCGGTGACGGCAGCCTCACACCGCAGCCGAACCAGTGAACCCTCGTACTCCTCTCCGCGCGGGCTTCCACTGTCGCGTCTTCCCCGGCTCCGCGTCGTCCCCTTCCTAGGCCTCACCATCGTCCACCGCCGTGGTGCTCTCGGCGCGGCCTGGTCAACGTGGTCAAGGAACGACTTCCATCGGACGTGCACTGTACATGGAGAGGCTGACAGCTAGGTCCACGGCTGTAGCAAGGAAGTGCCTCCTTATACGCGGAAAATAATGATTCCTCCACCTGACAGCTGGGACCCACCAGACGGGCCACTGTATTTCGTGGAAAAAATGTTTCCCCCTGACTGCTGGGACCCACCAGCTTCATCTTCGCACGCAAGGAAGTGCGTCCGGGCAAAAAAAATGATTCACCCCCTGACTGCTGGGACCGACCAGCTACACCTTCGCACGCAAGGAAGTGCGTCCGGGCAAAAAAACGATTCGCCCCCCTGACTGCTGGAACCCACCAGCTACATCTTCGCACACAAGGAAGTGCGTCTGGGCAAAAAAACGATTCGCCCCCCTGACTGCTAGGACCCACCAGCTACATCTTTGCAGGCAAGGAAGTGCCTGACAGTCGGGACCCACCTGGTCGAAGCGTACGTAGCGTTGTCATTCTGGTCGTGAATGTGTACGTACATACTGGTTGATGTAGAGGCGCACACGTGTCATAGTAGAGGTGCGCACATGTCGTAGTAGAGGCGCGCACATAGCATGTACACGTACGTACAGCGGCCAGGGTGCAAGAAAGAAAATACGGCCACATATGTGTACATACAGGCGGGGTCTCGAACGCCTACTCGTGCATACGTACGGCCAGGGCTCGTGTACATTCCTGGGTCGGAATGGAGAAACATTGTCGTCGTCGTGTTCATGGGGAGGCAATGGAATGCGTCGTGTTCATGGGGAGGCAACGGAATGCGTCGTGTTCATGGGGAGGCAACGGAACGCATGGGAGCCAACCGGCTGGGTCAGAACGGAATGCGTGGTCGTGTTCATCGGGAGGGCTTGGATGGAACAGGCGATGGAAATGAGGCCTGGCGTACTGCAGAACAGAGAAAACGGCCTTGTGTTCGACCGGCCACGTTCGAAACGGGGATCCTGTTCATCGGGAGGGGTCTAGCGTACCGCAAAACGGACGAAATGGACCTCCTACGGTCGAAACGGGGGTCCTGTTGATCAGGAGGGGTGTGGCGTACCGCAAAACGGATGAAACAGACCTCCTATGGTCGAAACGGGGGTCCTGTTCATCGGGAGGGGTGTGGCGTACCGCAAAATGGGACTCCACGGGATACTCTTCATCTCCACCGTCGACCTCCTCCAGCCTCCACGGGCTACCGTCGACCTCCTCCAGCCTCCACGGGCTCCTGTTCATCCAGGCTCCACCGCGCGCTACTCCACCGGCTACTGTTCAACCACCCCTCCACGAGCACCCCTCCACCGTCTACTGTTCATCCAGCCCTCCACACCACGGGGGCCTGTTCAACCACCCCTCCACAGGCACCCCTCCACCGCCTGCTGTTCATCCAGCCCTCCACACCACGGGGTCCTGTTCATCCAGAGGCAACGCCACCGCTCACTGTTCATCCACCCCCCCCCCCGCAACACTCACTGTTCATCCAATCGATCGGCTTCAGTTAGCAGCAGTAGCGAAGGAATCGCTCGATCGGGTTCAGTTAACACCCATCGATCGATCGCTCGGGTTCAGTAACGCGTAGCCTGTAGTGCAATCGCTCGGGTTCAGTTAGATCCCAATGCCTCGCTCGGGTTCAGTTAGAGCCAACGCCTCGCACACACGCGCGTACGTGTACGATAGAAACGCGCATCGCTCGGCCCCCGACCTCCCACCGTAACCGGGAACTCCCCGAAATTTTCCTCCCCCTCGCTTCTACCACGGTTTTTTCCGTCATGGGCGGCCCAAAGAATGTCATGCAGCTGCATCTCTGGCCCGCCCAAGACGAAAAGCCCATTTTCTGTCATGATTTTTGTCATAGAAGTAGGAGCCCACCACATCTATGATGATACCGGGTTTTGTCACAATTATCATCATAGAAGTGTCATATGTATGACATAATTTTTTTCGTTCGGCCCAAAATGTCACGGATGTGTCTTTTTTTGTAGTGTAGGGTTACACAAAGTCGGTTACAAGGGAGGAGATCTACATATCCGTATTGCCAAGCTTGCCTTCCACGCCAAGGAGAGTCCCATCCGGACATGGGACGAAGTCTTCAATCTTGTATCTTCATAGTCCAACAGTCCGACCAAAGGATATAGTTCGGCTGTCCGGAGACCCCCTAATCCAGGACTCCCTCAGTAGCCCCCGAACTAGGATTCAATGACGATGAGTCCGGCACACAGATTGTCTTCGGCATTGCAAGGCGGGTTCTTCTCCAAATTCCGAATATCTGTTGACTAGTGTCCGGCTCCCCATAAATGTTGCACTTCTTGGCTTCTGTGCCCAATAAGGGCTATCTTCCACGTGTCAAGCGAATGCGAGGAGCCAGGGCGTTTTTGCATTCGCCACCCTAGCCATGTAAATAAATTATCTATTTAAGGGACGAGGATTCTTATATCCAAACCACACCATCCTCCCACGGCGAGTATCCATCGGAGCACGCTCGGAAAAATCCATTCCAACATGGCCGGCCATCACAGCTCCTCCTCCCGCTCCTGTAGCCCTAAGCCCAGTGATTGGGAGAAGTGTTCCGTACCGCACAGCCAATTAATAGAGTTGCAGACCCAGGGATTTCTCCCTCCAGCATATATGGTCCCCGTTCGAGCCGGGCTCGCCACCTATAATGTCGGGGAGCAAGCGGATAGCTTCCCCAATCCCTCCAAGGGGGAGCGGGTATGCCTTGTCCCTTATTTACTAAGGGGACTTGGATTTCCAATCCATCCGTTCCTCCGCGGGCTCCTGGAGTTTTACGGCCTCCAGTTGCATAACTTCACCCCCGCTTCCATATTACACATCACTGGTTATGTTGCCCTTTTGTGAGCTGTTTCTAGGCTGCGAGGCTCATTTCGAGCTGTGGAAGAGGCTATTTTGCCTTGTGCCCCATACACAGGAGGGGTCGCTACATCAAGTGGGCGGAGCCGAAATATGGCGCATCGCCGGGACCGGATACCTGGCCGGTACCCCGAAGAAGACGTCCGAAGACTGGCCTTCAGAGTGGTTTTACATGGAGGATGTCCCCCTTCCAGATCCTATTCGGAGGGGTCTTCCCGAGTTCAACAATGCTCCTCTGAAGAAACACCGAAGCTGGCGCCCATAGAGCCCCCAGGAGGAAGACAATGGAGAAGTCCTTTACCTGATGGACCGGATTAAAGTGCTGGCTCAATAAGGATTGACAATAATCGAGGTTATGTCAATATGCATAATGTGGGGGGTGCAACAACTTCAATATCAAGGGCACCCCCTGTGGTGCTTTAACACGGAAGATGATGCCACCCGCTGCGGGCGTAAGGGACCAGGCTCTGCTGCTGCTCTAGCAAAAATTCTGTCCGAGTTATTCAAGGGAGAGGAAGAGGAGTTCATCCGTATTAAGCCACGGGATGGATTCTCCATGTACAACCCTCCGAGCTGGGTGAGCTATCACTCTTTACTCCCAACCTTCCCGCATTCTTTGTCGTAAATACTCACCTTGCCGTTTCATGGCAGGAACTGCGAAAAGCTGTAAGGGAGTTCAACAACCCACCTCCACAACCGGAGGACCCTGACCGGGCCCTCGATCCCGGACTCAAAGAGGATCCGGATATATTTGTGGAGCTGATAGACAAGACATTCTATCAATTGAGCTGCGATGACGCCATGGTGGCCATCATGGCCGACTATCCTGGGCTACTCCCTGCATCGCATGTAAGAAAAAACTGGAGTCCCAACTTCCGAGAAGGATCCCCTTTTATGCACTTCACTTACCGTACACATATGGTGTTTTATAGGGAAGGCCTTCGGGACGCCATGCCGAACCTGCAGTGACTCGCCAACAAGGGGCATCAAAGCCGGGTAGGCCAAAGAGGAAGGCGGTCAGGACTGAGACGCCGGCACAGAGGTATGATACAAAACCTCGCTCCGTGGTTGTCATCTTTCTTAAAATATAATGACGTCCATGTTTCCTAGTAGAAAAAACGCTCGCCGGACTATATCCGGAGAGGTTGCAAATCATGCCTCCACCAGTCGGGATCCAGGGCCCGACATAGAGGTGGAAGCTAACACGGGGCGAACACCGGATGCTCCTCCTACAGAGGATGCAGACAGACTATCCGCTACAAATTTCGAAGTGGAGAGCGCCATGAATCACAGGCGTCGCCGGGCCGTACTCCGTGACACTTGTTTCTCCCAAGAGGCGTTCAATGCCTTCAACTCGGGAGACGCGTACATCCGTGCTGCTCAAAATAGTCTAGCCAGAGCCACAGACCAGTATGTAAGGGATATACGGGTAACAAAATCTGACGATTATATATATCAGTAGCCCTGAGACTTGAAACAGTTGACACAACTGATTTAAGGATCATTATTTGTGCAGGTTCTTACAGAGAAGAATTCCCAATTGTCTCAAGAGCTGGAAGAGTGCAAAACCCAACTACGGGTCGCTGTTGCCGCGTTGAAGGAGTCCGAGAAGGGCCCCTTTGGTAGCACTTGATTCCATTGCAGAGAATGACAGGTACCAGATAGTATGCGGCATGCATGCAAATCTAACAATAGATGTTGCAGATAACCCCTGAGTGAACCCGGAGGCCGTGCCGGTGAATGCGGAACGTACTGATCGACAGCTAAATGCTGGCGAGCGCGTGCTGACACGAGTCAGGCAGGAGAAAAATAATCTCCAGGATGCCAATATCCAGCTGGGCGTGGAACTGAAAGATGTCCGAGCCCAGCTTGTGGACTCCGTGAAGGAGAATAAGCGGCTTCGACGCGACATTTTCAGTAAGTGCTTGAACGAACTTTGGAAGGAGTTCGGCGAAGCAACTGGCTAACAGAGTTATGTCTGCAGGTATGCTGACGGGGCGTCCCGCGGAGGAGATGCCCGGGTCTGCAGGTGATCTTCTACCAGAGCTCTCACAACTACATGAACAAGTTCAACAGGTGATGCAGGGTATTGCCCAAGCCTTGTGGCCATCCGCGTCCCCGCCAGGAGGCATGGGGGAGCTTATAGAGAAGCTCAAGGGAGCGCGGCGGCGCTTCCCATTATGGAAGATATCAGCCTGCCGACAAGGTGCGAGGGAAGCCTGGGCTATGGTGAAGACGCAATATACCAAAGCTGACCCAAACCACATGGCCGAGGTCGGACCTGTGGGGCCAGATGGGAAAGAGATCCCCGTCAGTTTGGTGTATGACCAAGTAGAATTTGCCGCAAAGTATTCCCAACAGGATTGTAGGATAGACAGCTTGTTGGATGGTATAGAAGAAGAATTTAATCATTCTTAGAGACTGTGTACTTCAAGTGACATATATAATGTTCCTAGCCGGATTGTAAATCATTTGTCATGGCGGACCTTTTCGCTTCGACCTCTGGACCTGATAGTCTGGAGTGTATCCGAATACCCACTCGGTTATGTAAAAACCGGGGTATGCATGGAAACCAGGCGTAGGGGTCATAAGTGCTTGAACAGACAAGTACCCAACTAGCTATGTTAAATTACATGGATAGTAAGAAACATCTTCCAGGGAGAATAGTTCTGTTAAGGGTTCCTTTCCCCGGGTACACATGCCCTAATGTGCATGTCCGAACTGCGAAAAGAGACGCAGGCTATAAACATCTGGGGGCATGTGTCAAATTAAATAAAAGTCATCTTTTGTTCACCGACCGAATATTCCCTTAAGAACACTGGCTTTCGGCTTCACCCAGTCTGAGGTACACATCCGGCTGACCCGGCAGTAACAATCACAGAGGTGCTACCCTTATGCCCTAGCCGAATTAACTGGAACGTAGGGCATAAATACAAGAGCCAGGAAACCTAGCTTGGCCAAAACTTAAGTCATATCGATGCATATAATGGCGTAAAAAGGTACATGTGGAAGAATAACACATGTGCGGGGCATAAAGCCCAGAAAAATAGTTATATTAAGCTTCTGTATAAGAAGCTCCTAGGTATAATTAGCGCGGTTAGCGCGTCAAGATTGTGTAACCAAGACACAAGTTTAGCCTTTTAAGGCCTTGAGGATAATAAAAAGAGAGAAAGAGAGAAAAGACAAATAATTGATATGCAAAAAATTGACGGAGGTAACGAGACGAACATAGAGTCCGGCACTAGGCGTAAAATCTTCGGAGTCTGGCTGTGTTCCATGGGTTTGGCTCGAGTCAATTGTCTGATCCATCCCGCAGACGGTATGCCCCACCGGTCAGAACCTGGTCAATAATGAAGGGACCTTCCCATTTGGGCTTGAGCCTGTTCTTTTTCTTCTCCGGAAGGCGTAGAACTAGTTCGCCAACGTTATAGATTTTGGCCCGTACTTCTCTGCTTTGATACCTTCGAGCATGTTGCTGATAGAATGCGGAACGGGCTTTTGCCACGTCGCGCTCCTCCTCCAGGGCGTCCAAACTGTCCTACCGATTGAGCTTGGCCTCTTTTTCTTCGTACATGCACACTTGAGGTGAGTCATGAGTTATGTCGCAAGGTAGAACCGCCTCTGCGTCGTACACCATTAAAAACGGTGTGTATCCGGTAGTGCGATTTGGCGTGGTCCGCAACCCCCATAGTACGGAGTCGAGCTCCTCTAGCTAGTGCGTGTTTGATTCCTTTAAGGACCGCACTAATCTGGGTTTGATGCCTCTCATGATGAAACCATTCGCTCGCTCAACTTGACCGTTAGTTCGCGGGTGATAGACAGAAGCATAGTCGAGCTTGATGCCCCTATTGCTGCACCAAAGTTTTACCTCGTCGGCTGTAAAGTTCGTGCCGTTGTGAGTGATGATGCTGTGGGGGATGCCATAACGGGGTACAACCCCAGATATGAAGTCTATCACCAGTCCGGATTCAGCCGTTTTGACAGGTTTGGCTTCTATCCATTTGGTGAATTTATCCACCATGACCAGTAAGTATTTTTTCTTATGGGTTCCCCCTTTAAGGGGTCCGACCATATCAAGCCCCCAGACCACAAAGGGCCAAGTAATGGGGATTGTTTGGAGTGCGGTAGGCGGCATATGGCTTTGGTTTGCAAAAAGCTCGCAACCGACGCAATGTTGGACCAGATGTTGTGCATCTTCTCAGGCCGTCAGCCAATAGAAACTTGTACGGAAGGCCTTGCTTACAAGGGCCCGGGCTGCAGCGTGATGGCCCCCGAGTCCAGCATGGATTTCTGCCAAAAGCTTCCGCCCTTCCTCTTCGGAGATGCACCTTTGAAGGACTCCGGTAGTGATTTTCTTATAAAGCTCTCCCTCGTGGACCTTGTAGGCTTTAGATCGCCACACTATGCAGCGTGCCTTATTTTGGTCCTCGGGTAGTTCCTGCCTGATTAGGTAGGCCAGGAATGGTTCTATCCACGGGGCGATGACGGCCATTATCACGTGGGCTGAAGGTGTTATTTCGATGGTAGAGCCTCCGATTGTGTCAGAGTGTTCGGTATCTGATGTTGTGGCCGGGTCCGGACTATTGTTACTGGTGTCCCCCTCCCATACCACGGATGGCTTAAACAGATTTTCCAGGAAGATGTTGGGTGGGACAGGGTTGCGCTTAGCGCCGATATGGGCGAGGATATCCGCCGCCTGATTATTTTCCTGAGCCACATGGTGGAATTCAAGCCCCTTGAACTGAGCTGACATTTTGAGGACGGCGTTGCGATATGCCGCCATTTTCGGATCCTTGGCATCGAGATCTCCATTTATTTGAGATATTGTGAGGTTCGAGTCCCCATGCACCTCCAAGCGTTGAATGCCCATGGAAACTACCATCCGGAGATCGTGTAATAGGGCCTCATATGCGGCTGCGTTATTGGAGTCTGTGTATAGTATTTGGAGTACGTATTGCACTGTATCTCCGGTGGGGGACGTCAGGACGACGCCAGCCCCCAGACCAGCCAGCATTTTAGAGTCGTCGAAGTGCATGATCCAACTGGAGTATGCGCCGTACTCTTTAGGGAGTTCGGCTTCTGTCCATTCGGCGACGAAATCGGCCAGTACTTGCGACTTAATGGCTCACCGTGGTCTATATGTTATGTCGAACGGGAGGAGCTCGATAGCCCATTTGGCAATCCAGCCCGTGGCATCGCGATTGTTTATTATGTCGTTGAGTGGTACTTCTGAGGCCACCGTAATTGAACACTCTTGAAAGTAGTGCCGTAATTTCCAGGATGCCATGAATACCGCGCATGCTATCTTTTGATAATGTGGGTATCGTGATTTGCATGGAGTGAGGACAGTGGATACATAATATACTGGCTTTTGAAGTGGGAATTTATGTCCGTCCGTCTCTCGTTCGACGACGAGCACTGCGCTTACAACTTGGTGAGTTGTCGCTATATATAACAACATTGGTTCGCCGACATTTGGCGCGGCCAAGATTGGGTTGGTGGCAAAGATGGCTTTTATTTGTTCCAATCCGTCCGGGGCTGCATCCGCCCACTCGAAGTGTTCGGTGCGCCGAAGAAGACGGTAGAGGGGGAGTGCCTTTTCTCCTAATCGGGAGATAAAGCGGCTTAAGGCCTCCACACATCCAGTTAACTTCTGGATTTGCTTGAGGTCAGTTGGCATAGCCAACTGCGATAGAGCCTGGATCTTAGCCGGATTTGCTTCAATTCCTCTACTGGAGACGATAAAGCCCAGGAGCTTTCCGGCGGGTACGCCGAAAACGCATTTTTCCAGATTGAGCTTAATGTCGTATGTTCGGAGATTGTCAAATGTGAGCCTCAAGTCATCTATTAAGGAGTCGATGTGTCTGGTTTTAACGACCACATCGTCGACGTATGCCTCCATTGTTTTGTCGATCTGCTTTTCCAGACATGTCTGAATCATGCGCTGATACGTTGCGCCGGCGTTTTTGAGCCCGAAGGGCATTGTGTTAAAACAGAAGGGGCCGTATGGAGTGATAAATGCCGTTGCGGCTTGATCGGACTCTGCCATCTTAATTTGGTGGTCATCGGAGTATGCGTTGAGGAAGCACAATGAGTCGTGTCCTGCGGTTGCATCGATAATTTGATCGATGCGAGGGAGGGGGAAGGGATCCTTTGGGCAAGCCTTATTAAGGTCCTTGAAGTCGATGCATAGGCACCAGGATTTGTCCTTCTTTGGTACCATCACCAGGTTTGCTAGCCAGTCCAGATGCTTTATTTCTCTAATGAATCCGGCCTCCAGTAAGTTGGCTAGCTCCTCTCCCATGGCTTGTCGCTTAGGTTCGGAGAAACACCGAAGAGTCTGCTTGACTGGCTTGAATCCCTTTAGAATGTTAAGGCTATACTTGGCCAGCCTGCATGGGATTCCTGGCATGTCTGAAGGATGCCAGGCGAATATGTCCCAATTCTCGGGTAGGAACTCCCGTAGTGCGGCGTCTATAGCGGGGTTTAACTGTGCCCCAATGGATGCTGTTTTTGTGGGGTCCGTTGGATGGACTTGGAATTTGAGTATTTCATCCGCTGGTTTAAAATAGGTGGACTTGGATCTTTTGTCTAGTATCACGTCGTCCCTGTCCACTGTGGAGCGCAGCACGGTTAATTCCTCCGCCACTAGGGCTTCGGATAATGCCTCGAGGGCCAGTGCGGCTGTTTTGTTCTCGGTGCGGAGTGCTATGTCCGGATCACTAGCTAGAGTGATGATTCCATTGGGCCCGGGCATTTTGAGCTTCATGTACCCGTAATGGGGTATGGCTTGGAAGATCATGAATGCCTCCCGCCCTAGAAGGGCGTGGTATCTGCTACTGAACGGGGCCACTTGGAATGTAATTTCTTCGGACCTGTAATTCTCCGGAGTGCCGAATACCACATCTAGTGTGATTTTCCCAGCGCAACATGCCTCCCGACTAGGGATGATTCCTCAGAAGGTCGTGTTGCTTTGCTCAATACGGTTTATGTCTATTTCCATTTTTTGAAGAGTCTCCTCATAAATGAGGTTTAATCCGCTGCCGCCGTCCATGAGCACTTTAGTGAGCCGAAAGCCGTCCACAATTGGACTGAGGACAAAGGCAGCTGGTGCTCGGGCTGTTTGGAATTTAGGTTCATCACTAGCATTGAAGGTGATAGCCGTGTCGCTCCATGGATTTATTGCTGCCACGTGGCCGACTTCGGCAAGGCTGCGGAGTGCTCGCTTACGCCTATTATTTGAGGCGAAGGTCTCGAAGACTGTCAATAATGTATTGTTATCCACGGGATCATGCTCTGAGGTGTTTTGGATGAGGAGATCCTCACCGCTCTTGGCCACCTGCCGGAGTACCCAACATGCTCTAAGGTTGTGTGTTGGTATGGTATCCGTTGTACTATGAATTTTGCAGGGCCCGTTAAGCCATCCCTCCAATACGGTTCCACGCCCTGTAGTGGGCTTTTGCTTCTTTGTAATTGAGTCGGGCGACTTATGAGAGTGCACCCTTTTAGTTCGGACTGGGGGTTTTGTCAGAGCCGGATTATCCCAAAATTTTGTTTCGGTTTTCCAGGCGCTTTCCATTGCACATTACTTCCGTACTATGGCCGCCAAGTCAGTGAAGTGTGCTATGTCACGGTGACTTATGGCGTTGAGGATTCCCTTGTCCGTGCAATTGTTGCGAAAGCACGAAATTGCGTCTTCCTCGCGACAGTCCTTGACCTTGTTCATTACAAGGAGGAATCTGGCCCAATAGTGATGTCCTCTCTCTTGGGGCTCTTGCCTAATGTGGGAAAGATCGTTTGTATCTGGGTGGGAGGGTGGATTTAAGTCCAGACCTTGACCCAATCTGAGACCCCGGGGCAGGGGAGTTTCCGATCTTGGAAGCTCGGGCTCCGGGATGTTTCCCTGCAAGTTGGGCATGCAGCCTGATTCTAGGTTCAGGGTTAGGGCGATGTCCTTCCGTGGGCGGATATCTGGCTCGGAGAGCTCGGGAACCCGGACATAGTTCGTCCTCAGGATAGATGGAGAATCGCCGCATTGCACCTCCACCACCGCTATCTGATGGGTGACCGGCAGAGAGTTAATCTCCCTTTGGTCGGGTTTAGGCCCAATCCGATCGTAGTCCGTAGCGACACCCAGAGCGGCGATGCGATCCAAGAGCTCGTTCAAAGAGGAGAGCTCCATTGGATCCATCTGCTCGGTGAATTTGAGCCGATGTGGAGGCTATTTCCGATGACTCGAGAAGTCATCGTCGGCGCAGCGGCCGAGCGGGCGGTCATGACGAAGCCGCCTAGTCGGAGAGTTTGGCCTACAGCCAGGGCTCCCCCAGAGGTGATGTTGTCCTTGACAACAAGACGAGCCATCCCTCCTTATGATGACGACAGAGTGGAACTCTCAATGAAAGCACCAATGTCGGTGTCAAACCGGCGGATCTCGGGTAGGGGGTCCCGAACTGTGCGTCTAAGGCGGATGGTAACAGGAGGCAGGGGACAGGATGTTTACCCAGGTTCGGGCCCTCTCGATGGACGTAATACCCTACATCATGCTTGATTGATCTTGATGATATGAGTATTACAAGAGTTGATCTACCACAAGATCGTAGAGGCTAAACCCTAGAAGCTAGCCTATGGTATGATTGTTGTCCTACGGACTAAACCCTCCGGTTTATATAGACACCAGAGGGGCTGGGGTTACAAAAAGTCGGTTACAAGGGAGGAGATCTAGATATCCGTATTGCCAAGCTTGCCTTCCATGCCAAGGAGAGTCCCATCCGGACACAGGACGAAGTCTTCAATCTTGTATCTTCATAGTCCAACAGTCCGGCCAAAGGATATTGTTCGGCTGTCCGAAGACCCCCTAATCCAGGACTCCCTCAGTCATCACCGGTAAGTATCCCGATTATTGTCACTTCGGGGTTAACGGATCATAACACATAATAGGTGACTATAGACTTGCAAGATAGGATCAAGAACTCTCATATATTGATGAAAACATAATAGGTTCAGATCTGAAATCATGGCACTCAGGCCCTAGTGACAAGCATTAAGCATAGCAAAGTCATAGCAACATCAATCTCAGAACATAGTGGATACTTGGGATCAAACCCTAACAAAACTAACTCGATTATATGATACATCTCATCCAATCCATCACCGTCCAGCAAGCCTACGATGGAATTACTCACGCACGGCGGTGAGCATCATGAAATTGGTGATGGAGGATGGTTGATGATGATGATGGCGACGAATTCCCCTCTCCGGAGCCCTGAACGGACTCCAGATCAGCCCTCTCGAGAGGTTTTAGGGCTTGGCGGCGGCTCCGTATCGTAAAATGTGACGAATTATTCTCTCTGATTTTTCTCTCCCCAAAACCAAATATATAGAGTTGGAGTTGAGGTCGGAGGAGCTCTAGGGGGCCCATGAGGTAGGGGGCGCGCCCTAGGGGGGCAGGCGTGCCCCCACCCTCGTGGACAGGTGGTGGGCCTCCTGGTCTTCATCTTTTGCAAGGATTTTTTATTATTTCCGAATAGATGTTCCGTGAAGTTTCAGGTCATTCCGAGAACTTTTGTTTCTGCACATAAATAACACCAAAGCAATTCTGCTGAAAACAGCGTCAGTCCGGGTTAGTTCCATTCAAATCATGCAAGTTAGAGTCCAAAACAAGGGCAAAAGTGTTTGGAAAAGTAGATACGACGGAGACGTATCAAGGAGTAGCGTATTGCCGATTTGCGCCGCCAGTGGGACATGGAGCAGCAGCGCACCAACGCTCTGAGTCGTGAGCAGAGCACCCGCAACTGGGCCAACTACGTGGAGGCCGGTGCCCGGCAAATAGCCCTGTAGGCTGTCGGGCATGCACACGTTCGCGACGCCGATTTTTACTACCAACTCGTCAAGTGGATTTCTTGCTTAGAAGTCGAAGCTTCGGTGGACCATGCCGGCATGGAAAGGGCCAACGCGCACGAGCAACGCGCCCTATCGCACCTCTGGCAAGTCCGAGGTGAGGCAGAGGACGCCGGTGCCGGCGTTTAGCATGTACCGCAGCTGGCGGCCCACATCGTCTAGTTAGCTAAGAGTAAGTTAGTACTTGTACACTACTAGAGTATTAGTGGGAGTAGATAGTTAACTTGGCTATGATGGTTGCCAACGTGGAAGTTTAATACTCTATATGTGGATCAGACCTGTTACTTTGCTCTGAATGTTGAACTTTCCGTTTGAACGTATGGAATGGGCTGTTATTTTTTTTAAATGGGTTGTATTTGTCCTCCACGGGTTTAGAGGCTGACTTGTGGGCCTACCAAGTTGACGCGTACACAATCAGGAGATGATTGTACGTGGAGAGGATGACAGCAGGGACCTGCCAAGGTCATGGCAGTACGCAAGCAAGTGACTCCTTATTTCAAGCCAATAAAAAATGGCTCCTCCTAATGGATTTCTGACATCTGGGTCCCATGCCATTGTCAATGTAGTCAATAAACAAGAGAATTACACAATGAGCGGCTGACACCAGGGACCCAGCAGCTCGCCCAGTTTTTTTTGTTTTGGGTTAATTTGATAAATGCCACTCCAAATCTGGTGCTTCCGAGAAATGCCACTGCAATTTGCAAACTTTGAAAAATGCCATTTCATGCCATTTCCAGTGGCATTTTTCGAAGTCTGGAGTGGCATTTTTCAAAGTTTGCAAATTGTAGTTGCGTTTTCCAAAGTTTACAAAAATTGCAGTGGCATTTTTCAAAGTTTGGAAATTGCAGTGGCATTTTTGTGAATCGCCATAATTGGAGTGGCATTTATCTAATTTGTTTTTGAGACGGAAGCAGGGTGTCAACTGGGCTGTGTGGGGCACTCTGGCCTGTCTAGACAGCCTTCTCTTTTATGTTTACCACAGACCAGCCCAATAGTTTTTTTTCTTTCTGAAAATGGCTAGCCCAGTTTTTTGTGATTTGCCAAGTAAGTCGCTTTGTCAGGCCTGTTGGGCTGCAAATCTTTCAAGACGAGGCAAGCTTCATTCGGCTGGCCGAGAAAATGGCCTATCAGTAATGAGAAAATGGGTTGTACATTTTTAAAACACATCAAACCGGTAATTAGTTTCAAATTTCTTTTTTTCATTTCGAGATTTTAAATTGCATTGATTTTTATACGTGGACAATTTGTTGAATTTTATATTGATATACATTTATTTTTAAAATCAGTTTGAATGTGACTCGAAATTTTGGGATTAAAAACAGTTCTTACCGCACCGAAATATGCAAAATTTCGTATAATTTTTTAACCGTGGCCACAATATGGGCTGTAATGCTAACAAAAAGAATATGGGCTCCAAAAAAACCTTAAGAATTAGCATATGGGCTGTAAATTATTAGAAATAACGGCAGATGGGATGTATGTTGTTTTCCACAGATTTGAGGCTTTCCAAAAAAAAGGTTGACGCACAAGCAGTGAGTGTTGGTTGTCCATCCAACGGTCGTCGTGCTTCTTCAATCTCTGCTCTTCCTGCTCCAGCCGCTCAAACAAGCGCTGGCGGGACTGCCTGCTCCCTCCTCCCCGCGGCCGGCTGTGCTGCCGCACAGGCCTCACCGCCCCACCGTACTCCCATCGCTGGCCTAACCATCCCTCTACTCACCCACAATTGATGTTATTCTCCGGCGACGGCAGATGAACCAGTAAACCCTTGTACAGTCGTACTCCCCTCCGCATCAAAAACAACTACCGAGTCTTCCCTGGCTCCGTGTTGTTCCCTTCCTAGGCCTTGCTGTCATCCACTGCCCTGGTGCTCTCGGCGCGGCCTGGTCAACATGGTCAACGAACGACATGCATCTGAAGTGGACTGTACATGGAGAGGCTGACAGCTGGGTTCACGGCCGCACGCAAGGAAATGCCTCCTTATTACGCGCAAAATAATGATTCCTCCACCTAACATCTGGGACCCACCGAAAGGGCCTCTGTATTTCGCGAAAAAACGTTACTACCGCTGACAGCTCAGACCCACCAGCTATATCTTCGCACGCAAGGAAGTGCCTCCTTATTACGCACAAAAAAAATGAATACTCCCCCTGCTAGCTGGGACCTAGTATAGTGGGAGGCTGACTTGTGGGCCTACTAAGTTGACGGGGACGTAGAGCTTTGTCAACTTAGTCAATATGCACGATTCTAGCTCTAGCGACCGTACGATGTCCATCCAACAGCCGTAGTGCTTCTTCAACCTCTGGTCTTCTTGCTCCAGCCGCCCAAACCAGCGCCGGTCGTGCCTCGTGCTCCTGCCTCCCATGGACGGCTGCTATGCCGTGAAGGCCTCACCGCCCCCTACTACTCCCACCGCTGGCCAGGCTATCCCTCTACTCACCCATACCCCTTGTTATTCTGCGGTGACGGCAGCTTCACACTGCAGCGAACTAGTGAACCCTCATACTCCTCTACACGTGGGCATCCACTGTCGCGTCTTCCTCGGCTCCACGTCGTCCCCTTCCTAGGCCTCGCTGTCATCCACTGCCCTGGTGCTCTCGGCGTGGCATGGTCAACGTGGTCAAGGAACTGCTTCCATTGGACATGGACTGTACGTGGAGAGGCTGAACGATGGGTCCACTGCCGCAGCAAGGAAGTGCCTCCTTATTACGCGGAAAATAATGATTCCTCCACCTGACAGCAGGGACCCACCGGAAGGGCAACCATATTTCACGAAAGAACATTTCCCCCCTAACTGATGGGACCTACCAGCTACATCTTCGCACGCAAGGAAGTGCGTTCGGGCAAAAAAAATGATTCGCCCCCCTGACTGCTGGGACCCACCAGCTACATCTTCGCACGCAAGGAAGTGCCTGACAGTCGGGACCCACCTGGTCGAAGCATACGTAGCATTGTCATTCTGGTCGCGAACGTGTACGTACATACTGGTCGATGTAGAGGCGCGCATGTGTCCTAGTAGAGGCGCACACGTAGCATGTACACGTATGTACATCGGCCAGTGTGCAAGAAAGAAAATACGGCCACGTACGTACGTACGGGCGGGATGTCAAACGCCTACTCGCGCATACTTACGGCCATGGCTCGTGTACATGGCTGGGTCGGAACAGAGAAACAGCATCGTCGTCGCCCGCAAAAAAGCAGCGTCGCCGTCATGTTCATGGGGAGGCAACAGAATGTGTCGTGTTCATCGGGAGGCAACGGAACGCGTGGGAGCCAACTGGCTTGGACGGAACAGCCGACGGAAACAAGGCCTGGCATACCGCAGAACGGAGGAAACAGCCTTGTGTTCGACCAGCCAAGGTCGAAACGGGATCCTGTTCATCGGGAGGGGTCTGGCATACCGCAAAACATAGGAAACGTACTTGTGTTGGACCTCCTACGATCGAAACGGGGACCTGTTGATCGGGAGGGTTGTGGCGTACCGCAAAACGGAGGAAACAGACTTGTGTTGGAGCGCTACGGTCAAAACGGGGGTCCTGTTCATCGGGAGGGGTGTGGCGTACCGCAAAATGGGACTCCACGGGATACTGTTCATCTCCACCGTCGACCCCCTCCAGCCTCCACGGGCTACTATTTATCCACCGTCGACCTCCTCCAGCCTCCACCTGCGACTGTTCATCCACGGGCTCCTGTTCATCCAGCCTCCACCACGCGCTACTCGACCGGCTACTGTTCAACTAGCCCTCTCCACGGGCTCATGTTCAACCACCCCTCCACGGGCTACTATTCATCCAGCCCTCCACCATCTACTGTTCATCCAGCCCTCCACGGGGTCGTCCTATTCATCCAGCCCTCCACGGGGTCCTGTTCATCCAGCCCCAACCAGCTCGATCGATCAGGGTCCTGTTCATCGAGAGGCAACACCACGGGGTCCTGTTCATCCACCCTCACCGGGAACTGTTCATCCAACCCCCAGCAACGCTCATTGTTCATCCAGAGGAAGCATCGATCGGCTTCAGTTAGCAGCATTAGCGAAGGAATCGCTCGATCGAGTTCAGTTAACAGCCATCGATCGATCGCTCGGGTTCAGTAACGCGTAGCCTGCAGTGCAATCGCTCGGGTTCAGTTAGAGCCCAATGCCTCGCACCCACGCGTGTGCGTGTACGAGAGAAACACACAAACCTCCGTGCATCACTCTGCCCCGACCACCCACCGTAACCGAGAACACCCCGATATTTTCCTTGCCCTCGCTTCTACCACGGTTTTTCCATCATGGACGGCCCAAAGAATGTCATGCAGCTGCGTCTCCGGCCCGCCCAGGATGAAAAGCCCATTTTCTGTCATGATTTTTGTCATAGAAGTAGGAGCCCACCACATCTATGATGATACTGGGGTTTGTCACAATTATTGTCATAGAAGTGTCATAAGTATGACAGAAATGTTTTTCGTTCGGCCCAAAATGTCATGGGTGTGTCTTTTTTTGTAGTGATTCTCTCAGTTTTGTGAAAATATTGTTGGGGTTTTCATCGATGAGTTCTCCGTGTATGGAACTTCTTTTGATGATTTCTTAAGCAACCTTGATTGAGTTTTGGAGAGATGTGAAGAAACTAATCTTGTCTTGAATTGGGAGAAGTGCCACTTTATGGTTAATGAAGGTATTATCTTGGGGCATAAATTTTTTGAAAGAGGTATTGAAGTTGATAAAGCTAAAGTTGATGCTATTGAAAAGATAACGTGTCCTAAGGACATTAAAGGTGTAAGAAGTTTTCTTGGTCATGCCGGTGTTTATAGGATGTTCATTAAAGACTTCTCAAAAATTTCTAGGCCTCCGACTAATCTCTTACAAAAAGATGTTCCTTTTGTCTTTGATGATGATTGTGTAGAAGCATTTGAAATACTTAAGAAAGCCTTAATTTCTGCACCTATTGTTTAGCCACCTGATTGGAATTTACCCTTTGAAATTATGTGTGATGCTAGTGATTATGCTGTAGGTGCTGTTCCAGGAAAAAGATTTGATAAGAAATTAAATGTTATCCAATATGCTAGTAAAACTCTAGGCAATGCCCAGAGAAATTATGCTACTACTGAAAAGGAATTTTTATCAGTTGTATTTGCTTGTGATAAGTTCAGACCTTATATTGTTGATTCTAAAGTAACTGTTCACACTAATCATGCTGCTATTAAATACCTTATGGAAAATAAAGATGCTAAACCTAGACTTATTAGATGGGTTCTCTTGCTACAATATTTGATTTGCATATTATTAATAGAAAGGGAGCTGAGAGCCCCGTTGCAAACAACTTGTCTAGGTTAGAGAATGTTCTTGATGACCCACTACCTATAGATGATAGCTTTCCTGATGAACAATTAGCTGTCATAAATGATTCTCGTACTGCTCCATGGTATGATGATTATGCTAATTACATTGTTGCTAAATTTATACCACCTAGTTTAACATACCAGCAAAAGAAAAGGTTTTACTATGATTTAAGACATTACTTCTAGGATGACCCACACCTTTATAAAGAAGGAGTAGATGATGTTATTAGACATTGTGTACCTGAGCATGAACAGGAACATATCCTACGCAAGTGTCACTCTGAGGCTTATGGAGGACACCACGCCGGAGATAGAACTGCACATAAGGTATTGCAATCCGGTTTTTATTGGCCTACTCTTTTCAAAGATGCCCGTAAGTTTGTCTTGTCTTGTGATGAATGTCAAAGAATTGTTAATATTAGTAGATGTCAAGAAATGCCTATGAACTATTCACTTGTTATTGAACCATTTGACTATTCACTTGTTATTGAACCATTTGATGTTTGGGGCTTTGATTATATGGGACCATTTCCTTCCTCTAATGGGTATACACATATTTATTTACTGTTGATTATGCTACTAAGTGGGTAGAAGCTATTCCAACTAGTACTGCTGATCATAACACCTCTATTAAGATGCTTAAAGAAGTTATTTTTCTAAGGTTTGGAGTCCCTAGATATTTAATGACTGATGGTGATTCACATTTTATTCATGGTGCCTTTTGTAAAATTCTTACTAAGTATGATGTTAATCATAGAATTGCATCTCCTTACCACCCACAGTCTAGTGGTCAAGTAGAACTAAGTAATAGAGAGATTAAATTAATTTTTCAAAAGACTGTTAATAGATCTAGAAAGAATTGGTCCAAGAAACTTGATGATGCATTATGGGCCTATAGAACTGCATATAAAAATCCTATGGGTATGTCTCCATATAAAATGGTTTATGGAAAAGCAGGTCACTTACCTCTCGAACTAGAACATAAGGCATATTGGGACATTAAAGAGCTCAATTATGATTTTAAACTTGCTGGCGAGAAGATACTATTTGACATTAGCTCACTTGATGAGTGGAGAACCCAGGCCTATGAGAATGCCAAACTGTTTAAAGAAAAAGTTAACACATGCCATAACAAAAGGATACAAAAGCGTGAGTTTAATGTAGGTGATTATGTTTTGTTATACAACTCTCGTTTAAGATTTTTTGCAGGAAAGATCCTCTCTAAATGGGAAGGTCCTTACGTTATCGAGGAGGTCTATCGTTCCGGTTCCATAAAAATCAACAACTTCGAAGGCACAAATCCGAAGGTGGTGAACGGTCAAAGAATCAAACATTATATCTTAGCTAATCCCATAAATGTTGAAACTAATGTTATTGACATCGTAACCCTAGAGGAGTACATAAGGGACACTTTCCAGAACGTTTCAGACTTCGAAAAGGAATAGGTATGTGGTACGGTAAGTAAACTGACTCCAAAACAGTTCAAACAACATTTTTTCTCCGTTTTGGAATATTAAAAAAATAAGTAGTCCGAAAGGGACACGAGGCATCCACGAGGGTGAAGGGCGCGCCCTACCCTCTAGGCGTGCCCCCTGCCTCGTGGGCACCTTGTGTGCCTTCCGGACTCCGTTTTCTTGCATGATACTTCTTTTGGTCGCTAAAAAATCATTATATAATCTCCCAAAGGTTTTGACCACCGTACCACGACACAATCCTCTGCTTTTGTTTTGAGCTGTTTTCTGCCAGGGTTTCCAAGGCCAAGCATTATGTCCTCCTCCTCCTCCAACAACACGGATGGCGATGCTTGGTTGATGCAGATGGAACTTAGAAGGGAGGATGCCGATGGAGCCATGATGGAGGAGGATGAAGGAGATTCTCTTGAGGAACAACCTCCGGCTTTGGAGAGGGGTACTTTGGTGGGCATCTCCACTATTTTGAATCCCCATTGTTGGTGTCAAAACCGGCGGATCTGGGGTAGGGAGTCTCGAATATGTGCGTCTAGGCGGATGGTAACAGGAGACCTGGGACATGATGCTTTTACCCAGGTTCGGGCCCTCTCGATGGAGGTAAAACCCTACGTCCTGCTTGATTAATATTGATGATATGGGTAGTACAAGAGTAGATCTACCATGAGATCAGAGAGGCTAAACCCTAGAAGCTAGCCTACGGTATGATTGTATGTTCGTCCTACGGACTAAAACCCTCCGGTTTATATAGACACCGGAGAGGGCTAGGGTTACACAGAGTCGGTTACAATGGTAGGAGATCTACATATCCGTATCGCCAAGCTTGCCTTCCACACCAAGGAAAGTCCCTTCCGGACACGGGACAAAGTCTTCAATCTTGTATCTTCATAGTCCAGGAGTCTGGCCGAAGGTATATTCCGGCTATCCGGACACCCCCTAATCCAGGACTCCCTCAGTAGCCCCTGAACCAGGCTTCAATGACGACGAGTCCGGCGCGCAGATTGTCTTCGGCATTGCAAGGAGGGTTCCTCCTCTAAGTACTTCATAGAAGATTTTGAACGCAAAGGTAGTGTCCGGCTCTGCAAAATAAGTTTCCACATATTGCCATAGAGAGAATAATATTTACACAAATCTAATCTGCTGACGTATTCCGCGGCGTGACATCACACCACGACCAGGTCTTCATTCGAATCGTTTTACTGTCCCACCTCAGCGCGTTTAGCGAGGCGGTTTCCTTGGCACGTCTTGTCAAAGCAGAGATCGTGTTCCCTTATTCCGGGATTCTCATCAATACGGGCGTGGGTAACCCAACCGCGCCATTGATTATGGCGCTTGGGAGATAAGCGAGTTTTACCAGGCTGGTGGGGACGATAGTCACGTCCGCCCATATAAGGGGATAAGGATCCACCTTTTCACCCATGCCTTCTTCCTCTTTTGCCTATCCATTTCCGCGCACTCGAGCTCCAGCGCCCAAGTCCGCACACCCCACCTCAACCTTCTCCAGCCATGTCCGGAGTGGGAGGCAAGTGGATGGTCTCCTCCGTCATGGAGGGACACATCAAAAAACCGAGGAAGGCCGGATACTTGTCTAATGACATTGCGCACCGGCTTCCCGAAGAGGGGCAGCTCATCCCCACCCCTAGGCCCCATGAGAGGGTGGTGTTCCTACCCCATTTCCTCCGCGGACTGGGCTTCCCTCTGCACCCATTTGTTCGAGGGCTCATGTTCTACTATGGCCTGGATTTCCATGATCTGGCCCCGAACTTTGTCCTCAACATCTCGGCGTTTATCGTCGTGTGCGAGGCTTTCCTCTGCATCCGCCCCCATTTCGGCCTATGGCTCAAGACTTTCAATGTCAAGCCGAAGGTCGTGCGCGGCACCCAGGCGGAGTGCGGAGGCGCCATGGTGGGCAAGATGCCCAACGTCCTATGGCTCGAGGGCTCCTTCGTGGAGACCCTAAAGGGGTGGAAATCGGGGTGGTTTTACATCACCGAGCCGCGCGACCCTAAATGGGTCGCAGCCCCCGAGTTCTGATCTGGACCCCCTACGCGGCTCACCTCCTGGAAAGAGATGGGCCTGTCATGGGGTAAAAAAGGAGAGCTGACCGGACTCCAAACATGCGTCCAAACCCTGGTGGACAAGAAGCTCAAACTTGTCAACGTAGTCTAGGTTATGCTCATCCGCCGGATCCTCCAGTGTCAACGACGGGCTTTCAACCTATGGGAGTTCGACCCAGCGCAACACCGAACTCTGAGCAGGCTCTTCGACACGACGTACGAAGATGCCTGGAAGGTGCTTTTCAAGGGCGCCGAGGCCCCCGCATCCGCTACCGAGGATCGCGGATTCAGCATGCAGCGTCACGCTAGTGCGGTAAGTTGTTTTTACCTTTTACAGGGTATTAGTTTTTCATAGTTTGACTCCATGCAGGATCTAAGCTCCCTTACCTTTGACAGGATTGGCAGGAGACGTCCGGACAGATCAACTCTCTGGCTCCTTTGCCCGAAGGCCCAGCGGACGCTCGCTTGGCGAAGCTGCTGGTTCCGGCACCCTATGTGGTGCCGGAGAAGAAGGCCAAGAAGAAGGCCACGGGGACTTGAAAGAGTGCCCAGCGCCTGGAGGTATCGGATTCATCATCCGACGACTCCAAGACGCACTCCTCCGTGAAGACGAGGAGGAGGAAGAAGAGACCTCCCCCCTCTAGCGGGGGGAGGGAAGAAAAGGAAGGCCGCCCCAACTGGGGAGGCCGAAGGGTCCAAGAAGGGGGAAACCCTTCCTCCGGACTACTCCACCAACGCCGACGACGGCGAAGAGGAGTGGCCGCTCAGGGCCAAGCCCCTGGCGAAATCGTAAGTATTCGGATACCAGAGTGATTCATAGTATTCCTCCATTGCACAGCTTTTCCTTACGTCAAACATGTTTATGCAGTCCACCAAAGACCGGCTCGACGTGTCGTCGAGCGGTTCCATGGATTCATCGGACGTGAATTCGCTTCCGACGGCTACCTCCCCCCACCCTACGGATGACGCCGAGGTGGTGTCCCAACAGGTTCCAAGCCAGGAGGAGGTGGTCCTGGAGGCGCCGCAAGGTGACCTCCCGGACTCCAGGCGTAAAGGGGATAGAACCCCCAAGGGCTCCAAGTCCGGCCTTGAGCCGGACACCGCGCCGGAACCTTCAATGTTTCCGGACTCCAGTAGGCAGTCTCCTTCCAAGAGGAGCAAGCCTACCGAGCCGGCGACCTTCGTCCAACCGGAGGCACCGGACAATTTGCTGGAGGTGCTTAACGACACCTCCATCGACGAGGAGCACCGCACTATTATGAGTGCGGTGATCCAGAAGGTTCATTCCGCCAAGAGCGGACGGACTGAAGCCTGTGCCAGCCTTCTAACAGGCTTTGAGGTAAGTAAAGAATATGTAAAAATATTACCGCATAGACAGTAGCCCCTGATGCTCTGTTCGGCGTTTGGAAAGAAAAGCCGAATAGACGATCTAATAACATTCACAAGAGTCTAACATAATCAAGTCAATAAGTGTATGCAGGCTTCTCTGCTGGCCTCCGCCGCACTGACTGCGGAGGTGGATATGCTGAAGCAAAACCTCGCGCGGTCCGAGAACGAGCTCGGCCATGCCAAGAGGCAACTCGAGGAGAAGGAAGGTAAGTAATACCTTGCACAAGTATATAGAGAAGATGTGGTTGCAAAAAATGACATGATCAATGTGCTATTATAGGGGCCACAACTGAGGTGGCAACCCTTAAGAAAGCACTGTCCGAGGCCGAAAACAGAGCGGCCGCGGAGCGCACAAAGAGAGGGAAGCAGGAGGCGTGGGTGGAGGTGGTGCAGAAAGAGCTCCAGGCTCTCGTGAAAAAACACGAGAGTTTGGAGCTTGACTCAAAGACGCAAGCGTCTGAGCTTGCGGCAGCCCTCGAAAGCGCGAAGTCTGCCAAGGCCGAAGCCCAGAAAGCCCTCCAAGAAATTGAAGCGATGAAGAAGATAGCGGCGGGTAAGGCATTCATTATGCAAAGCAAGCATGTGAAAGTGAATTACTTGTTACTTACCCGAGTCCGGAGCTCTCCAGGAGCATTCGCAGATTTGCCCCGCAGTGCGTCTGATGCCGCCGCCTACTACTGATCCGAGGAGGGGAGCTCGATAGAGAAGGTGTTCTGGTCTCAGTATGCTGAGGCCGGACACCTGGTGCCTTTGAGCAACTAGCTGAAGCAAATGGTCGAGCTCCACAAGGTGGCCGAACAGGCCATAAAGGGCCTCCTAGTTCGGCTTTGGCCTGGAGAGGCTCTGCCTGGGAGCTACTTCGGGCTGGTGAGGCGGCTGGTGGATGCCTGTACACGGCTTGAAGTAATCAAGCACTCCGTCTGCATCGAAGGTGCCCGTAGGGCGCTTGCCCGTGCTAAAGTGCACTGGGGCAAGATGGATGCGGAGAAGCTGGTGAAGGACGGGCCGCCGCCGGGCAAGGAGCATCGCGTCTCGGAAGTGTATTATGAGGACATCCTGAAGGGTGCCCGCCTTATAGCGGATGAGTGCTCCAAAGATGTAATTTTTGAGTAAACTCGCATTTGTGATCCTGTACGCTGAGAACTTGTTCATATGCGCTAAGCAACGCTTTTGAATTTAAAATATTACCTTCTATGCGGCCGTTTATCAAATTTGAGAGATGGTGAGTCATCGGCTTCTGCACCCATGCCACGAGTGCTGGGGTGTTCGGGATAAACATGAGCGCTCTTTTTCCCATTCTTGGGTCCTTCGAGGGAGGCGCTCAACACAACGAATAAGGCAATCGGACTATAATGCTTGAACACTCTCACTTAGCCATAGAATTCTATAATTTTAAATTTCGGCGAAGCCCCTAGTGTTCGGAAGACCGAGTTCGGGGCGCTATCCACACCTAGGCCGGACAAAGCCGACTCCTCGCTCTAAGCGGCATAAGTCTTTAGGGACTCGAAAACCTCTCGAACAGCGACCAGCTCTCACCTCATCATGACGGTCGGTTTTAGCTTTCTCTACTGAGGTGCTTAGCCCAGCTCAACTGGGGCACAATCGCAGTAGTTCTCCTAGTGCTACCTTAGACGATATAACGGAACGTAAGGTACCAAAACATAGGAGCCGGGCAAACCCAACTATTGACCCAAGACATGATTCGGAGTCGATGCATATAATGCTATAAGTTCAGGGTGTCGCACTTGTGAAAGTGTTCGGACTTCTCACACCGTATTGTGGGGTACTTAAGCCCCTGGCGTATTCGCCGTACCAAAGTGTACGGGTGCAACATGTCATTAATGAACATATATTCGTAAAAAAGAGTAATGCAATAATAGACGGAAGCTATGCATTGTTTATTTCAAAAAGCTGCGATCAAAGCAAAACGATACAAATAGTGCAATAAGAAAAAGATGGGACTATTTAACATGTCCTTTCCAGGGGCGGGCTGCGGAATGGTATGTGAAACAGGTATACTGCTCGTTATAGAGACCACCTTAGAGTTCCAGAGTGCAGCATAGCTTTCTGCTCCCCTGGTTGTTGTATCGTTTGTGCGGTGATTGTACTGCTGGACAGGCCTTCCGAAGAGTGGAGTCCTGAAAGTAAGAGAAAATGAAGAAGTCGGCAGCCCCTAGTGCGGTTTAAGCCGTGTTTCGGGTGTGCCATGATGGTGCCCCTCCCCCTTTGCCCATGGTATTTCCAGAGTGTAGTTATGTACGCGCAACACTGGTTTCAAGTTCACGAGGGTTGGGCTGCATTTCTACGCTTGCTCGGAACGTGCCAGGCGGTCTTGTTGTAGGTTACTCCGGGCATGTCGGCGTTCTGGGAACGGGGGTCCCAAGACTTGCCTGCCTGCAGCCTGTGGCATGGCTCAAGGGGGGGGCCAGCACGGCCCATCTTCATCAACACAGACCCAAGACCCTCGCGAGGGGCCAAGCCTCGCGGGGCGGACGACACGGAGCTTCCTCAGGCACGGCCTCATCAGGCTGGCTCGCGAGGAGGTGGAGAGATCAAGGCGGGGTACCTCACGAGGTGCCCGTGACGCAAGCCATGACGACCAAGGGCGCCAGGCGGGTGCCAGCCCGCGCAGTGTCCTCCTTTCCTATTTGGTGCAAAGGGGGCAAGCGCAGCCGCAGAGTACCGAGGCATCGGGCAAAGATTGCCATTTCGGTGCAACGAGACCAAGACCAGTAAGACTGCAAGACGGAGGTCATCGTGGAGCCCAAGACGGCATCACCACCAGAGCTTTGTGCAGGCAAAGACTACTTTTGTCAGGGTAGCTAGTACTAGTTGTCCCCCTTCAAATTAGCCTACCATTGTTGGCTCCCTTCCTGCTCGATATTTGGGAAGAGGACCAGGGCCTCTATAAATAGGACCAGCCACCCACAGAAGAGAGGGGTTCGGAAGGGTTAAGAGGGGAGGTTCGATAGGAGGTTGAATCGGAGAAAGACAATCAGAGAGAGAGAAGGGTGGCTGAACTCCTCCCAGCAGTTCATCGCCCCCGCCAAGAACAGACCCTCGCGAGGCTGTTCTTCCTTGTATCATTCATCATCATCAGCCCAAGAGGCAATCCACCACACCACACACTGGAGTAGGGTATTACACCACGACGGTGGCCCGAACCAGAATAAACCCTGTGTCTCTTGTGTTGTTCTTTCCATAGCTTAGATCTTAGCGAGGCGGAGGGGTGCAGGTAGGTAGGAAGCGAGATCTCCGCGCGCACCCCAGTGTTCGAACCTCAAGGGTCTGCCGGAACCCGAAATCCGACATTTGGCGCGCCAGGTAGGGGTGCGCCGGAATTCACCTTCTACCGCTTCGTGCCCCGTCCCGTCGTCGTCATCATGTCCGGCTACCAGGCGGGCAACCCAGATCCATGGGCGGCGTGGCCCGCCCGCACAGAACCGCTCGCCTCGGGCGACCCCGTGCCCAGGCAGCTCGCGGTCCGCAGGGCGCTGCGGGCCGCGGGCGACGCGGACAGGCTTCGACAGCTCCCACACCACGGCAGGCGCGGTCGGCAGCAAGGGCCTCCAATCACGCCGCGACCACGACACCGTACACCCGCCGGGAGCAGGCAAACTCGAGGGCCGCGCTCACGGCGGCCTGAGAGCTGCTGTAGTGCAGACTGCTGGAGGGCGGCCACGACGTGCTGTTGGAGCGGGTGGCGGAGCTCCTGGGCTTCGCCGCCTCGGGGGCTCACCCCTTCTGCACCCAGCTCCCATCTCAAGCCCAGGGCGGCCCGCGCGGGGGCTCTGCACGCGCCCACGGACTCCAAGGCTACCCCAGCGCCAGCGAAGCTGTCAGCACCGGACCGGTGGCGGCGCTGCCCTCGCTCCCGGTCCGCGAAGAAGGACTCGACACGACCCACGGCCCCAGTGGACAGCCGCGCTGCCACCTCACGTTGGGCGCGTCAGGCAGGACCGCGTGGCACGCGGGGCACTACGGCATGGCCTTCGGGATGGCGGCGCCAGAGGAATACGTGCCCCTCATGATGGACCAAGGACACCCTCACGAGAGCGAACAAGGCTCGCTCCTCAGCCCAAGCTGGGGGGACGAGGCGCCAGAAGCTGAGCCTTTCCGGGAGCCCCGGGACGGTCCCACTGGCCACGCTGGAGGCAACGATTATCGGGTACCGCTAATTCTTCAGGAGCAGGCATACGCTAACCATGGATCGTGGGAGGTGCATGTCGCCACAGTGAGCAGCTGCCCTGCTCCCACAGTCTTCTACCCCTCGGGAGGAGGGCGCAGGGGGCTACAGGAGAGGGGTCGGGATCCAACATCACCACTGCGGCGTTCGGAGCAAGGTGTTCTCAGGAGGTAGGCCCTCCGCTGGGGAGGTGCCTCAGGGCCTGCCCCCGGCAGAGGACCCGTGGTCGTCGGGGGAACCGCTGGCGACCGCTCTACCCCATCGGCGGCGTCCTGGTTTCCGGTCGTCGTTGATGGCACTAGAGTGTGGCGCAAGGCGGGGCCCTCATCTGGCGATATGAAGCAAGGCCAGTACCTATGAAGAAGGCCCAGTGCCTGTGAAGCTCGCCGCCCCATGACACTCTCACGTAATAATGAGTGGGGTTGTACACGCCCCGGAGTCTCAGGGGTGCCGGCCTCAGGCCCTGGGGCTCCCTCCCACGCCCAGTGGCAGCACTTAGCTCCGCGCTGGTGAGAAGACGTCCAAGACTAGACTAGGTGCCGGACGCGGCCTTTTGTTTGCTTTCGTTGCTTTTCCCTTTGGTTGTCGCTTTCCCCCGCTGGATTCAAGTTGGATTCGAATTTGAGATTTGCGTGTGTTCGGGGAAGGGGTGCTTAGTCTCGTCCGAGCAATTTCTCGCGTTTTGGTTACCACTTCACCTCAGCTGCCTCCCCTCGCGAGCCCCTCGCGAGCCGGGTCAGGCCTAGCTTGCGTGCAGCCCAGACTGCCGCCGACGTGTCCTCTCGGGAGGGTGTTTTACTGCAGATCCTACGAACCCAATCAGGGAACACTCGAGACACCACAACCTCCCACAGGCTGCCTCAGGGCCAGCACGGGACAAAGGTAAACTAGCCGACCAATGCGTCGCTTAGGCCAACCACTTGGCGCGGGCGCATGGGCAATGTAGCATCTACTAATACGATGAACACAAGTTTTACATAAGGGGCTCCCCCTCCAAAATGCTCTCACTGCCATCAGGCCAAAACCTGAGTTCTATTCATGCAGGGTGAGGAAGTAGTAACGATGCACAATCAGTCGGATAAATCCCCCAATGCGTTCTCAGGAGCAGCACCCGAGCCGTTGCTGGCGTCGCTGAACTCGCCATCGTTGTCCGCGTCGCCGCCAGCGGCGTCAGGGCCGTTCACCACGCCGCCCTCGTCGGCCGCCACGATCATGTCGTCGTTGTCTGAAGCGAAGGCCCTGATAAGAGCATCCACATTGTCTTCCACCCAGTGCGCCAGATCGCCTCGGACGGTCTGGGGGACTGGGGCGATGGCGGCGTCAAAATCAAAGTGGGGATCCATGTTCCGGAGGTGGCTGAAGACGCGAGAAAAGGCGCGCCCAAGTAGGGCGCGGCTCCTCTCCTCCACCAACCTGTCAGCCCTGACCGACTGCGCCTCCAGCTGCATCACCATGTTAGTGAAGAACTGAAGATCGCCAGCATAGTTGACTACGTGCGGCTCGCCAACAGCCGCCTCACAGATGTTGCCCAAGGCTGTGTTGGCTCTCTCCCGGAGCTTGGTGAGCATGGGGCCGTGCTCATGCTCCAAGATCCGCCGCTGACGTATCTCGTCCGCATTCTGGCCCGCGACGACCTTAGCCTCTCCACCCGCTGGCGGAGAAGGAGCACCTCGGCCTGGGAGGCGGTTAACTCACCTTGCGCCACCTCAAGAGCGGCCCGGAAAGCGTCGGCCCGCCGCGTCGCCTCCTCCATCTTGGCCCTCAAGGCAGCAGTCCTGCCTTTAGCTTCGGCCCAGATCAACCCCAGCTTCTCTTTGAACTCGTGCTCGAGGTTCAAATGCGCCATCGCCACTCGACGTCCGACCTCCTCCAGGACGCGGGCTTCCTGTGCAGCGACCTCATCCTCCGCCTGCGTCGCCAAGCGCTCCCTCGTCTCCAGACGCTCGTACTCACGGGTACGTTCGGCGGCTTCCAGCGTCAGCGCCTCCTCACGCTTCTGGAGCTCTGCTGAGTCACCGGAGGCCACCTTCATCGACGCGAGGGCTGCCTCGCGCAGCTCCACCTGCTCCTCCAGTGAGTGGCACCAGGCCAGGAGCTCCCGAGCCCGCTCCTCCGCCGCCGTTCGCCGCCATTTAGCTTCCCGAGCCTCCTCAGCGGCCCAAGATCGGGCCTTCCAAGAGGCCACCAGCGACGCCTTGGCCTCTGCGTCGTCAAGATCGCACTGACGAAGCGCAAGGGCGATGGCGCCCTCCATCTCGCGCCTCTCTGCAGCCAAGCGCAGGCCCTCGGCCTCAAGGCACGCATCTTCATCGGCAAGCTCCTCTCCAAGCAGGCTTACCGCGTCAGCCGCCCTTCGAAGGAATCCTTGGCGGAGAGCGCGACGCTCCCTAGCGCGCTCGAGCACGTCTTCCACACCATCATCTGCCCCAAGCAAGTGCCGGGAGCACTCCCCCTCTGGGCTGGGGGCTGGGGGCTATCACCCTCGCGACAGCCGGGCACGCCGTGTCAGAAGACCGGCCTGGGGCCAGCCCGTCCCCAGGTGAAGAGCGCAGGAAGCGCCTCAGCCAATCGCAGTCCACGACTAGGCGAGAAGCCCACGACAGGCTGGCTATGCCACAAGAAGGCCCGCGAAGGATCGCGAGGTGCGTAGGGCCACGATACGCCTCAGGACGGTTCGCCTCGTCGATCGCCCTCACCACAAGAGCTCCACTTCTTGGAGCGCTTGAGGATGGTGGAGGGGGTGAAGCCACGGGGGACAGCTCCTCAGCCGTCTCCGCAAGCTCGGCTGGAAGGGGCCTGTGGAGCAAGGGTCAGTAAGAGCAATAGAAGGATCGGGAGCTGGGAAAGGAGAAGGCTTACTCATCAGTGGCGAAGTACTTCCTACGCTTCAGTAGGCGACAAGGGTAATCGTCGCCCAGGGCCTCCCTTCTCTTCCAGAGGGCCTCAAAGTCCACGCGGAAGCGGCCTAAGAGTTGGGCGCAGGGATCAAGCTGCGACGAAGATGGAGCACCAAGGCGATCTGCGTCAGGGGCGCCTGCCTGATGTGCGCTGCCAATCGCCTCGCCAAGAGAAGCCGTCGGAGCCTCAGGGGCCTTGGTCGTAGGGGCAGAGGGCAGCTGCTTGTCACCCTCGGCCTCAGCGGCACGGGCCCCAATAACTGCTTCCTCATGAGCATCACCCGGCACTGTCACCCCGCCGGGAGCCCCCTCGGCCTCTGGCGCCTCATGCCTCCCTGCTCCGCCACTTGAGGAAGAGTCGCCTTGGCCGACTGGAAGGACAGTCACCACCACTGAGTTCTCGCGAGGCCCCTGGAGGCCGGCGGGCGCGGCCCCCACTCATCAAAGATAGGCATCTGCCTCACAAAATCGCCCCTGCTCTGGCAGAGGTACAGCAAGGCCCCTCCCTGCTGGATGCTGCCAGGGTTGGGGTCCCCCGTCAGGGTCAAGAGCGTTGTCCTCAGCACTTTAGGCGTCAGGTCCTCTTCCTGGAGCCTCATACGATCATCGTGCCCGCTGAAGGCCCACATCCGGCGGGAGTGGCATTGGAGAGGAGCAACACGGCGTAGCAGGAACTCCTTCACCACCTTGGGCGCTGTCACGCCAAGCGACCTCAAGAAGGCGAAGCGGTGCCAGACGAAGACGAGTCGGGGGCTCTCAAGCGTCTCCTGGCCCCAGCCCGAATTGGGGACAGCAGGCGAAGTTGGCTCCGACAGCAGGGAGTTGGGCACCCCAGCATCCACATACAGCCACCGCTCGCGGAACCCAGCCGCGGGCGGAGGGAGCTTGAAGTCAATCCCAGAGGCCGTTGTCTCAGACGCGGCAACGAAGCTCACACACGCCCAGCATTGGGTAGGGTCAACAAGGCGCAGCGAGAAGAAGTGGCGCAGCAAGGCAACCGAAGGAAGGATGCCCATCATAGCCTCGCAAACAAAGGCGAAGACCAAAAGGAGAGTGATGGATTCAGGACCCAGATGCATCATGTGGATCTGATAGTGGGAAAGCATGGCATTGAAGAAATCAGAAAAGGGAGGAACCAGACCCTCCCATAGGGCGTCGGCAAAATACGGGACCTCGGTGACTATCCTGTCGATGGAGAAGTGGGACGCGGGCCAGGCCGTCGTCCTCCCGCATTCGTTGAAGATGGTGGCCAGAGCCGAGCTGACCTTGCCCAAGCCCTCGGCGGGGGTCGCCAACGGCGGCGGGCAAGGCGGAGACACGGGTTTCTTCCCTCTTCCCATCTTCGTCGGAGCCATGGCGATGGAAAGGGGGGGAGGTTCAAGATTGGGTTGAAAACAGAAACCAGAGTTCGAGCGGAGGAAGGACAGAGGGCGCTCGAGCAACAGAAAGGGGAACGGCTGTCTACAACTATGGGTCCGCCTAGCATGGCGCAAAATAAGGAGGGCGTGGGCGAACAGTGCCGCCCACGTCCAATCAACCGCCACGCGGCGCCCAAGGCCGTAGGCTGTTAGGGCCCGCGGCGCTTTGCTCTTGCCCTTTTGCCTCCCTGCACGGCCAAGTCCGGGCGCGCCTTGGGCCCGGGGGCTACTGTCGGCGTTCTGGGAATGGGGGTCCACAGACTTGCCTGCCTGCGGCCTGCGGCATGGCTCAAGGGGGGCCCCAGCACGGCCCATCTTCATCAACACATACCCAAGACCCTCACGAGGGGCCAAGCCTCACGGGGCGGACGACACGGAGCTTCCTCGGGCACGGCCTCATCAGGCTGGCTCGCGAGGAGGCGGAGCGATCAAGGCGGGGTACCTCACGAGGTGCCCGTGACGCAAGCCATGACGACCAAGGGCGCCAGGCGGGTGCCAGCCCGCGCAGTGTCCTCCTTTCCTATTTGGTGCAAAGGGGGCAAGCGCAGCCGGAGAGTACCGAGGCATCGGGCAAAGATTGCCATTTCGGTGCAACGAGACCAAGACCAGGAAGACTGCAAGACGGAGGTCATCGTGGAGCCCAAGACGGCGTCACCACCAGAGCTTTGTGCAGGCAAAGACTACTTTTGTCAGGGTAGCTAGTACTAGTTGTCCCCCTTCAAATTAGCCCGCCATTGTTGGCTCCCTTCCCGCTCGATATTTGGGAAGAGGACCAGGGCCTCTATAAATAGGACCAGCCACCCACAGAAGAGAGGGGTTCGGAAAGGTTAAGAGGAGAGGTTCGATAGGAGGTTGAATCGGAGAAAGACAATCAGAGAGAGAGAGAAGGGTGGCTGAACTCCTCCCAGCAGTTCATCACCCCCGCCAAGAACAGACCCTCGCGAGGCTGTTCTTCCTTGTATCATTGATCATCATCAGCCCAAGAGGCAATCCACCACACCACACACTGGAGTAGGGTATTACACCACGACAGTGGCCCGAACTAGTATAAACCCTGTGTCTCTTGTGTTGTTCTTTCCATAGCTTAGATCTTAGCGAGGCGGAGGGGTGTAGGTATGTAGGAAGCGAGATCTCCGCGCGCACCCCAGTGTTCGAACCTCAAGGGTCTGCCGGAACCCGAAATCCGACAGGGCGCGCTTGATGGTGTCCAGACGTTTAATGGCCAGACTGGAGAATTGCCTTGAGAGGCTGCTTTGTACTTCCGCTGCATTAGCCGCCGTATGCTCCTCCGTTTGGAGAGAGCGTTCGGTGTTTCCATTGACCGTGATGACTCCTCGAGGGCCTGGCATCTTGAGCTTGAGGTATGCATAGTGCGGCACCGCATTGAACTTGGCAAATGCGGTTCGCCCGAGCAGTGCGTGATAGCCACTACGGAACGGGACTATGTCGAAGATTAACTCCTCGCTTCAGAAATTATCCGGAGATCCAAAGACCACTTCAAGTGTAACTGAGCCTGTACAGATGGCCTCTACACCTGGTATGACGCCTTTAAAGGTTGTTTTAGTGGGTTTAATCCTCGAGGGATCGATGCCCGTTTTCCGCACTGTATCCAGGTAAAGCAGGTTCAGGCTGCTGCCGCCGTCCATAAGGACTCTAGTGAGGTGAAATCCGTCAATAATTGGGTCTAGAACCAATGCGGCGAATCCTCCATGACGGATGCTAGTGGGGTGGTCCCTTCGATCAAAAGTGATCGGGCAGGAAGACCATGGGTTGAACTTTGGGGCGACTGGCTCCATCGCGTATACGTCCCTTAGCGCACGCTTTCACTCCCTCTTGGGGACGTGGGTTGTGTATATCATGTTCACCATCCGCACTTGTGGGGGAAAACCTTTCTGTCCACTGTTGTTCAGCGGCCGAGGGGCTCCTCCTCGTCATCGCTATGCAGCCCCTTGTCTCTGCTTTCGGCATTTAACTTGCATGCCTGCTTGAACACCCAACAATCCCTATTGGTGTGATTGGCTGGTTTTTCGGGGGTGCCATGTATCTGGCATGAGCGGTCGAGTATTCGGTCCAAACTGGATGGGGCAGAGTATCTTTTTTGAATGGCTTTTTCCGTTGACCGGGTTTAGAGCCTCTGAATCCGGCATTAACTGTCGTATCCTCAGTATTGTCGCCATTAATGCGGCACTTTTGCTTGATGCAACGCGACCTGCCACTGCTGTCCTTGGTATCCGAATTACCAGGGCTCTTAGTCATGTTATTGCTACGAGCTAGCCAGCTGTCTTCTCCCGTGCAAAAGCGGCTCATAAGTGTGGTGAGGGCTGCCATTGATTTCGGCTTTTCCTGTCCTAGGTGCCGTGCAAGCCACTCGTCGCGGATGTTATGCTTGAAAGCTGCTAGGGCCTCTGCATTCGGATAGTCGATAATTTGATTTTTCTTGGTTAGGAACCGTGTCCAGAATTGTCTGGCCGATTCCTCTGGCTGCTGAATTATGTGGCTAAGGTCATCGGCGTCTGGTGGTCGCACATAAGTGCCCTGGAAATTGTCGAGGAATGCGGTTTCTAGGTCCTCCCAACAACCAATTGATTCTGCTGGCAAGCTATTAACCCAATGTCGAGCTGGTCCTTTAAGCTTGAGTGGGAGGTATTTGATGGCGTGTAGGTCATCACCGCAGGCCATGTGGATATGAAGGAGATAGTCCTCGATCCATACCGCAGGATCTGTTGTGCCATCGTATGATTCGATGTTCACGGGTTTGAAACCCTCAGGGATTTGATGATCCATCTTCATCTGTGAAGCATAGTGGGTGTGCGGCGCCTCTGTATTGGGCTATATCACGACGCAGCTCAAACAAGCTTTGTCTACTGTGTTCGGCCCGGCCGGATTTACTGTATCCGAAGTGACAATTACCGTCTCGTGCCGTGGGGCGCCCACACGATCCGTAGATCGATCTTGTTTGCCTTGCCTTATCCTCCAATATATCTCGCAGGTCTGGCGCATTTTCCCGTGCCTTGGTATTTTTTGAGCGGCACCGGGGTGCGGCTTGAGTGGAGGGCCGAGAGGCCTCTCTGTCGCGGCCACGGGGTGGCTGGTCGGCCGCATCATGCGCTGTTGATGTAGGTTTAGGCGCTTCCTCGTCTAATCGGGGTAGCAACCTGCGCTTTGGGTAGCTCTTGGAGGGGCGTTCGAGTTCATACTCTTCGGCCGCAAGGACTTCAGTCCATCTGTCGGCTAGCAAATCTTGATCAGCTCTAAGTTGTTGCTGTTTTTTCTTGAGGCTGCTCACCGTGGCCATAAGCTTGCGTTTGAAACACTCTTGTTCGACGGGATCCTCCGGCACGACAAATTCGTTGTCGTCGAGGCTTGCATCGTCTTCGGAGGGAGGCATATAATTATCGTCCTCAACCTCTCTGTCTGCCGCTCTCTCGTGAGGGCTGGCTTCTCCATCCTCTTGTGCTGAATCTTGCTGGAGGTGGTTGTCTTCGGCACTGTCCGGGGTGTTATTATCTCCCGTGCCGGAATCACCGTTTTTGCTTTGGCGGGATTTAGAGCGGCGCCGCTGACGCTGGCGCTTAGGCTGCTTCTTGGAGGGGTCATCCTCCGCTGTTCCATCGCCATTGCCTTCTTTTGGGGTGTCCACCATGTATATATCATATGACGAGGTGGCTTTCCAGTGCCCTATAGGCGCAGGTTCTTGATCGTCTCCTGCATCGGCGTCCATACCGTCGATGTCTTTGGAGTCGAAGTCGAGCATGTTGGTTAAATCATCGACAGTGGCTACGAAGTGGGTGGTGGGTGGGCTTTGAATTTCTTCATCATCTGCATCCCAACCTTGCTGACGATAGTCCGGCCAGGGCTCTCCTGATAAAGAGAGAGACTTTAGTGAATTCAGAATATCACCGAAGGGCGAGTGCTGAAAGATGTCCGCGACGGTGAACTCCATGATCGGCGCCCAATCGGTAGGGGCGCGGAGGGCTCAGAGTCTGGAGAGGAGTTCGGCTCCTTGGAGTCACGGGCTTCGCAGAGAATAGGGCTGGTGTTCGGCTCGATCGCCGTAGAGATTGCAGCCCCCGAGGTGGTGTCCAACCACCCATCCTCGATTGGAGCAGTTGGCTCCGAATTAAGGGTCGGAGCTGATGCGGGTGCGGCCTCCAGGGCACTGTTCGGCGGTAGAGCTAGATCATGCCCATCGTGACAGTGCGGCGCGCTCGGCTGCAGCTCGAATCTGTCGAAGATCAAGTCTCCGCGGAGGTCGGCCGTGTAGCTCAAACTTCCAAATCTGACCTGATGGCCAGGGGCGTAGCTTTCGATCTGCTCCAGATGACCAAGCGAATTGGCCCGTAGTGCAAAGCCGCCGAATACGAAGATCTGTCCGGGGAGAAAGGTCTTACCCTGGATTGCATCGCTATTGATGATCGGAGAAGCCATTGGGCCTAAAAGTGACGAGACAGAGGAACTCTCAATGAAAGCAACAATGTCGGTGTCAAAACCGGCGGATCTCGGGTAGGGGGTCCCGAATCTGTGCGTCTAGGCGGATGGTAACAAGAGACCGGGGACACGATGTTTTTACCCAGGTTCGGGCCCTCTCGATGGAGGTAAAACCCTACGTCCTGCTTGATTAATATTGATGATATGGGTAGTACAAGAGTAGATCTACCACAAGATCAGAGAGGCTAAACCCTAGAAGCTAGCCTACGGTATGATTGTATGTTCGTCCTACAGACTAAAACCCTCTGGTTTATATAGACATCGGAGAGGGCTAGGGTTACATAGAGTCGGTTACAATGGTAGAGATCTACATATCCGTATCGCCAAGCTTGCCTTCCACGCCAAGGAAAGTCCCTTCCGGACACGGGGCGAAGTCTTCAATCTTGTATCTTCATAGTCCAGGAGTCCGGCCGAAGGTATAGACCGGCTATCCGCACACCCCCTAATCCAGGACTCCCTCACCCATCAAGCAATAGAAGCTACAAACAATCATGAAGGCCAAGAGGTTCGAGAAGGGCTTCCCCCTAGGGGGCCCTTACACAGGTTACATCAAAACAACTTTCATAATTTGGTTCATAATTACGGAGTAGAGAACACCCCTCATACACATATACCCTCCAATTGGGACATATCCCGTCCAAGTGAAAGCAATGCAGGGAAGAGTTCTTGGGGGTCTGAAAATAAGCATCTTATGGAGGAAATTCAGAAGAATGCGAATATGCTCCAATGTGTGCTCCAAGAACTGCAAGTTCTAAAGGGTGCATTATTGAAGCTGACTACATCATCAACAACTCCATCATCACCACCTCCAAAGAAAGAGATATAAATACATGGGTACGGACACTCCCCTTGGCAACTGCCAAGCTTGGGGGAGGTGCCCCGGTATCGTATCACCATCACACTTCTATCTTTACCATTTTTCTTAGTTCGATCCTTTTGCTTATATATTGATCCAGTAGAATAAAGTTTAGTATGATCTAGCTTTGAGTTTCTTTGTGTTGATCATTATCTATGTAACCAAGTCCGTGAGCTATATATAATAAAGATTAGTCTTGAGTGAAGGGCTTGGTTATCTTGCTATGATATCGAGGGTATAAAAAAGAAATAAAAGAAAGAATAAAAAGAAATAAAGAGATCATATTGATCTTATGGAGAGTAATGACTTCACATATAAAGAGTATGATGAATAAAAGTTGTTGAGAGTTGACAAACATAGTTTTGGTCATCGTTGCAATTAATAGGAAGTAATAAAGAAAGAGAGGTTTTCACATATAAATATACTATATGGGACATCTTTTATGATTGTGAGCACTCATTAAAATATGACATGCTAAAAGGTTGACGTTGGACAAGGAATACAACGTAATGGGTTATGTTTTCTTATATCTGAAATAAATTATATTGTCATGGATCATCCAACATGTTGAGCTTGCCTTTCCCCCTTATGCTAGACAAATCATTTGCAGCAAGTAGAGATACTACTTGTGCTTCCAAATATCCTTAAACCCAGTTTTGCCGTGAGATTCCACCATATCTACCTATGGATTGAATAAGATCCTTCAAGTAAGTCGTCATTGTTGCAAGCAATAAAAATTGCTCTCCAAAGATGTATGATCTATTAGTGTGGAGAAAATAAGCTTTATACGAGTTTGTGATATGGAAGAAATAAAAGCAACGGACTGCATAATAAAGGTCCATATCACAAGTGGCAATATAAAGTGACATTTTTTTGCATTAAGATATTGTGCATCCAACCATAAAGCACATGACAACCTCTGCTTCCCTCTGCGAAGGGCATATCTTTTATTTTTGTCTTATACTTTATACAAGAGTCATGGTGATCTTCACCTTTCCTTTTTACACTTTATCCTTTGGCAAGCACTATGTGTTGGAAAGATCCTAATATATTTATCTAATTGGATGTGGGTTTTCATAAAGCATTATTATTGACATTACCCTTGAGGTAAAAGGTTGGGAGGCAAAACTATAAGCCCCTATCTTTCTCTGTGCCTGATTAAAACTTCATACCCATAAGTATTGCGTGAGTGTTAGCAATTGTGAAAGACTAAATGATAGTTGAGTATGTGGACTTGCTGAAAAGCTCTTATATCGACTCTTTCCGATGTTATGATAAATTGCAATTGCTTCAATGACTGAGATTATAGTTTGCTAGTTCTTAATGAAGTTTCTGATTCATACTTGACATTGTGAATAGATTGTTACTTTAGCATAAGAAATCATATGACAATATGTGTGTGTGTGTATATATGTTTCTATTCTAAGAATGATCATGATGCCCTCATGTCCGTATTTTATTTCATCGACACCTCCATCTCTGAACATGTGGACATATTTTCCGATATCGGCTTCCGATTGAGGACAAGTGAGGTCTAAGCTTGGGGGAGTGATACGTCCATTTTGCATCACGCTTTTATATCGATATTTATTGCACTATGGGTTGTTATTACACATTATGTCACAATACTTATGCATTTTCTCTCTTAATTTACAAGGTTTACATGAAGAGTGAGAATGTCGGCAGCTGGAATTCTGGGCTGGAAAAGGAGCAGATATTAGAGACCTATTCTGCAGAACTCCAAAATTCCTGAAACTCCACGAAAGTCAGTTTTGGATTATATTAAAAATATTGGGCAAACAAAGCACCAGAGGGGGCCATTGATACGTCCATTTTGCATCATGCTTTTATATCGATATTTATTGCATTATGGGCTGTTATTACACATTATGTCACAATAATTATGCCTATTCTCTCTTATTTTACAAGGTTTACATGAAGAGGGAGAATGCCGGCAGTTGGGATTCTGGGCTGTAAAAGGAGCAAATATTAGAGACCTATTCTGCATAGCTCCAAAAGTCCAAAAACTTCACGGAAGCTATTTCCAGAATATATGAAAAATAATGAGCGCAAGAAGTTCCAAAGGGGGGCCACACCCTGGCCACGAGGGTGGGGGCGCGCCCTACCCCCCTAGGCGTGCCCCCTGCCTCGTGGGCCGCCTGGTGGTCCTCCGATGCCCATCTTCTGCTATATGGAGTCTTCCATTGAGGAAAAAATCATAAGCCAGCTTTCGGGACGAGACTCCGCCGCCACGAGGCGGAACCTTGGCGTAACAAATCTAGGGCTCCGGCGGAGCTGTTCTACCGGGGAAACTTGCCTCCGGGAGGGGGAAATCATCACCATTGTCATCACCAACGATCCTCTCATTGGGAGGGGGTCAATATCCATCAACATCTTCACCAGCACCATCTTATCTCAAACCCTAGTTCATCTCTTGTATCCAATCTTTGTATCCAAACCTCAGATTGGTACCTGTGGGTTGCTAGTAGTGTTGATTACTACTTGTAGTTGATGCTAGTTGGTTTACTTGGTGGAAGATTATATGTTCAGATCCATTATGCATATTAATACCCCTCTGATTATGAACATGAATATGCTTTGTGAGTAGTTAAGTTTGTTCCTGAGGACATGGGAGAAGTCTTGCTATTAGTAGTCATGTGAATTTGGTATTCGTTCGATATTTTGATGAGATGTATGTTGTCATCCCTCTAGTGGTGTCTACTACATGACACTTCACCATTGTTTGGGCCTAGAGGGAGGCATTGGGAAGTAATAAGTAGATGATGGGTTGCTAGAGTGACAGAAGCTTAAACCCTAGTTTATGCGTTGCTTCATAAGGGGCTGATTTGGATCCATATGTTTCATGCTATGGTTAGGTTTACCTTAATACTTCTGTTGTAGTTGCGGATGCTTGGGGTTAATCATAAGTGGGATGTTTGTCCAAGTAAGGACATCACCCAAGCACCGGTCCACCCACATATCAAATTATCAAAGTACCGAACGCGAATCATATGAACGTGAAGAAAACTAGCTTGACGATAATTCCCATGTGTCCTCGGGAGCGCTTTCCTTCATATAAGAGTTTGTCCATGCTTATCCTTTGCTACAAAAAGGATTGGGCCATCTTTCTGCACCTTATTTACTTTTATTACTTGCTACTCGTTACCAATTACCTTATCACAAAACTATCTGTTACCGATAATTTCAGTGCTTGCAGAGAATACCTTGCTGAAAACCGCTTATCATTTCCTTCTGCTCCTCGTTGGGTTCGACACCCTTACTTATCGAAAGGACTACGATAGATCCCCTATACTTGTGGGTCATCAAGAATCTTTTCTGGCGCCGTTGCCGGGGAGTGAAGCGCCTTTGGTAGGTGGAATTTGGTAACAAAAAATTTATGTAGTGTGCTGAAATTTACCGTCACTTGTTACTATGGAAAGTAATCCTTTGAGGGGTTTGTTAGGGGTATCTTCACCTCATCCGGAACCACAATCAGTTACTCCTCAACCTACTGAACCTACTGAAAATGAAAATGTTGACTTCAAAATTCCTTCGGGTATGATAGAGAAACTGCTAGCTAATCCTTTTGCAGGAGATGGAACATTGCATCCCGACTTACACTTAATCTATGTGGATGAAGTTTGTGCATTATTTAAGCTTGCAGGTATGCCCGATGATGTTATTAAGAAGAACGTCTTCCCTTTATCTTTGAAGGAAGATGCATTGACATGGTATAGGCTATGTGATGATATGGGATCATGGGAATACAAACGGTTGAAATTGGAATTCCATCAGAAGTTTTATCCTATGCATCTTGTTCATCGTGATTGTAATTATATATATATATATATATAATTTTTGGCCTCGCAAAGGAGAAAGCATCGCTCAAGCTTGGGGGAGGCTTAAGTCAATGTTATATTCATGCCCCAATCATGAGCTCTCAAGAGAAATGATTATTCAAAAAAATTATGCTCGGCTTTCTGACAACAATTGCTCCATGCTCGATACTTCTTGTACTGGTTCCTTTATGATGAAGACTATTGAATACAAATGGAATTTATTAGAGAGAATTAAATGCAACTCTGAAGATTGGGATCTCGACGAAGGTAAATATTCAGGTATTAACACCTAAGTTTGATTGTGTTAAATCTTTTATGGATATCGATGTTTTCCGTAAATTTAGCACTAAATATGGACTTGACTCTGAGATAGTAGCTTCTTTCTGAGAATCCTTTGCTACTCATGTTGATCTCCCTAGGGAGAAGTGGTTTAAATATAATCCTCCCATTGAAGTAAAATTAGTTGCACCTATTAAAGTTGAAGAAAAGACTATCACTTATAATGATCCTGTTGTTCCTACTGCTTATGTTGAGAAACCACCTTTCCCTATTATAATAAAGGACCATGCTAAAGTTTCAACTGTAGTCGACAAAAGTAATATTAAGACACCTAAACCCCTTGAGCAAATTAAAGTTGAACCTAAAATTGCTATGGTTAAAGATCTCTTGGTCGATAATATTGATGGGCATGTTATTTACTTCTGTGATGAAGCTGCTAGAATTGCTAGGCCTGATGCTAAAAATAAACACAGACCTGTTGTAGGCATGCCTATTATTTTTGTTAAAATAGGAGATCACTGTTATCATGGCTTATGTGATATGGGTGCTAGTGTGTAGCGACCAGACCTCAAACGGTCTGATCTCTGTGCTCAGGTGTCATCCCTCGATCAGTAATGCTGACACCACACAGTACTCAGAGGATTTATAACAGAGTACCAATCACACACTTATTACATCGAGTGTCTCAACAGAGAACTTATTACAATAAATATGGCTTAAGGCCATCTAATAACTATAACAGCGGAAGGCTTGGAAGACAAGTGAGTCCATCAACTCCAACGGCATCACTGAGTATAGAACCACGACCTAAAACTCCTTAATCATCGTCTGAAAAGTCTGCAACATTAACGTTGCAGTCCGAAACGGGTCAGCACATGGAATATGCTGGCAAAGTAACACATAGAGAGTAATGGAATGAAACAGCTATACTATATGCATATTTGGCTGGTGGAAAGCTCTATGGTTACAGTTTTGCGTAAAGCCAATTTTTCCCTACTGCAAAGGAATAAATTTTAATAAACTATCATGGTAGTTGTTAAACATTGAGAATGGTTGACAGCATTCTCAATCCCAATTAAGTATCGTCATTAAACAAACCCAACAAAATTAATTTTAGAGTAACATGTTGAGATTCACATGATAATCCAAGTACTAGATACTCAAGATGTCCATAACCGGGGACACGGCTAACCATGATTAGTTTATACACTCTGCAGAGGTTTGCGCACTTTTCCCCACAAGACTCGATCGCCTCCGTTTGGTTTATCGCACTACATGGTGTTTGAGAAGACGGATGACCGAGACATAGTCTTTCAGAAGCGCTAGCACCTTACGATGGATAGACCGTTACACCTACTTTCCCCTACATCTGCTAGTCTACCCTGTAAGAGTTCGCACGACTTAATCAACTATGCTAGAGCCCATAATAGCTTGTGGCTGCACACGGAAGTTTCTAGTATGAAAAATCTCATGATCCCTTTGGGCCTCGGTGGTGGTCCATAAAAAAACAGGCAATCCTGGAATACCCAGGTACCTCAATCCACCCAGATGTGTGTTTAAGTTGCCACCTTAGATAAACCATTAATTAACAAACTCACATCTGTCATGGATATCACTCACCCAATCCACGTCTACTAGCATAGCATGGCATAATAGGCAAACGTAGAAGTAACTCCCAAAGGTTTGATAATATAACAGGTAATAGGTACTACCTCAACTACTTCCCATCCCACAATTTAATTAGATCCTAATCATGCAATGTTTTAGGACTGATCTAAAGCAATAAAACTGGGTAGTAGGAGGTTTGATCAAAGTGTTACTTGCCTTGGTAATGATCCGCGAAACCTAGAGATTCGAAGTAACAGGCGGCGCACTCCGGGTATTCTATCGCAGACAAACAAACAAGCATACAATAAGTATTCATCTAATCCACGGTAAAAACTCAAATAAGAGATCTAACCAGAAGGTTCAACTTAAGAACTCCGGTTTGCAAAAAAATCAAATCCAACGAAGCAACGAAAGTCAAATGACAAAAGAAACAAGCTTCGTTTACTATTCTGGATCTAGGGCAATTTTTTACAGTGGCAAAAACTTGTTTAAGTTGGTTAAACGGTTAGAGGGTTTCGAGACGAAACTCTAGGCGCTTGAATCGCCTGATTCCGATAACCGAGCGAAAAGTTATACTAAAACGAAAATCGGATCAGGAATCGCGATCAGAAAAATCGCGGGTTTAATCCGAGAAAAAGAAAAATGACGAACGTTCGCTAGAATGAACGAACGGACGAACGCTCGCTATTTAAATAAATCGGGAAAACCAATCTATTTAAAAAAACCGAAACTAAAAAACCACGATTTTTTTTAACCGCGACTTAAAAAAAACCGGCGGCGAAAACGAGGTTGACCTGGGTCCGGCGGCGGATCCGGCGGCAGCGGCTCTGATTTTTGGGCGCGGTGGGCTGGGGCGGCTCGGGGCGGCGGTATTTAAAGGCTGGCCCCGGGCGGAGTCCCGCTCGGGTACGGCCCGAAGTCGGTTCGCGTTTTTTTTAAAAAATATTCCGCACAGAAAAACAAATAAAAGAAATACTAAACGGACTCCAAAAATCCCGAAATAAATTTTCCCGGGGTTCTAAAATCAAGCCGCACAAGGTAAACATTTATTTGGGGCCTAAATACAATTTTGAAAAACGCACATTTTTCCTAAATTCAAATAAAATACCGAAAAACTCCGAAATAAAAACTTATTTGATTTTATTATTAAATCCTAAATATTTCTTTATTTTGGGAAAGTCATTTTATTCCCTCTCTCATATTTTTGTAATAGAAATAATTGATGATAAAATAATTAAAATCAAATGATCCTATCTTCAAAATTTGAGAAAACTCGAATATGAAAATAATGGAATCCCCAACCCTCTCCGTGGGTCCTTGAGTTGCGTAGAAATTTCTAGGATCAAACCAAAAGCAAATAACATATGATATGCATTGATGATCTAATGTATAACATTCCAAATTGAAAATTTGGGATGTTACAAACCTACCCCCCTTAAGATGAATCTCGCCTCGAGATTCAGGTTGGCTAGAAAATAGGTGAGGGTGGTCCTTGAGCAAATCTTCCTCTCGCTCTCAGGTGGCTTCATCCTCCGTGTGGTGGCTCCACTGAACCTTGCAAAACTTGATAACCTTGCTGCGGGTGACTCGACTGGCATACTCTAGAATCTTAACTGGTTTCTCCTCATAGGTCAAATCGTTATCCAACTGAATTGCTTCCAATGGCACGGTGTCTCTCAAGGGTATGTCAGCCATCTCTGCGTGGCACTTCTTCAACTGAGAAACGTGGAACACATCATGAACTCCAGACAATCCTTCGGGCAATTCCAACTTGTAGGCCACTTCTCCCATACGTTCCAATACTCGGTATGGTCCTACAAATCGTGGCGCTAACTTTCCTTTAACACCAAAGCACTTTGTTCCCCAAAGTGGTGATACTCGAAGATAAGCTCTATCTCCAACTTCGTAAACTGTCTCCTTGCGTTTAGAATCTGCATAACTCTTTTGTCTGGATTGAGCTATCTTGAGCCTATCGCGAATCAATTTCACCTTCTGTTCAGACTCCTTAATCAAGTCAGGTCCAAACAACTGGTGGTCTCCAACTTCATCCCATGACAACGGTGTCCTGCACCTTCTTCCGTACAAGGCTTCGAAAGGGGCCATCTTTAAACTAGATTGATAGTTGTTGTTGTAAGAGAATTCGGCATATGGCAAATTGTCGTCCCAACTAGATCCATAATCTAGCGCACAAGCTCTTAGCATATCCTCCAAAATCTGATTGACTCTCTCGGTCTGTCCATCTGTCAGTGGATGAAAAGTTGTGCTGAACTCTAGTCTGGTTCCCAAAGTTTCATGCAACTGATTCCAGAACTTTGAGCTAAATTGGGTTCCTCTATCTGATACTATACTCCTCGGAACTCCATGTAAGCATACAATCCTGGTCATGTATATCTTTGCCAACTTAGCACTGGTGTAAGTGGTCTTTACCGGGATGAAATGAGCTACTTTCGTCAACCGATCAACTACAACCCAAATCGAGTCATAGCCTGAACGAGTCATGGGTAATCCCGTGATAAAATCCATGCCTAACTTATCCCACTTCCATTCGGGTATCGGCAATGGTTGTAGCAATCCTGCTGGCTTCTGATGCTCTGCCTTTACTCTCTGACATACATCACAAACTGCTACATACTCCGCAATATCTTTCTTCATTCCGGTCCACCAGAAAATATCCTTCAAATCCAAATACATCTTGGTATTTCCTGGGTGAATCGAATATGGTGAATCGTGTGCCTCTTGCAGAATCAACTTCCTGATCTCCGGGTCATTGGGCACATAAACACGGTCTTCAAACCATAGGGTGTCGTGCTCATCCTCACGAAATCCTTTAGCCTTTCCTTCGCTCATTTTCTCCTTTATAGAGGCAATCTCCTTGTCAGTCTTCTGAGCTTCTCTGATTCTATCCATCAAAGTTGACTGAATCTCCAATGCTGCTACATAGCCTCTCGGAACTATTTCCAAACATAGCTCACGAAGATTTCGGCTAACTCCCTTGGTATTTCTCCCGTCATTAGTGTATTGACATGGCTCTTACGGCTCAATGCGTCAGCTACTACATTAGCCTTTCCGGGATGGTAATGCAATCTCATATCATAATCCTTGATGAGCTCCAACCATCTCCTTTGTCTGAGGTTTAACTCCTTCTGCGTGAAAATGTACTTCAAACTCTTGTGATCCGTGTACACCTCACAATGATTTCCAATGAGGAAATGTCTCCATGTTTTCAATGCATGCACTACGGCTGCTAACTCCAAATCATGCGTAGCATAATTCAACTCATGAGGCTTCAGTTGTCTTGAGGCATATGAAACAACTCTCCCTTCCTGCATAAGCACTGCTCCAAGTCCTCGACGTGAAGCATCGCAATACACCTCATAATCCTTGGTCTGGTCTGGCAAAATCAACACTGGTGAAGTAACCAAACATTTCTTCAACTCCTGGAAACTAGCCTCACACTCCTTAGTCCATATGAACTTGGTATCCTTCTTTAATAACTCCGTCATAGGCTTTGCAATCTTGGAGAAATTCTCAATGAATCTTCGGTAGTATCCTGCGAGTCCAAGGAAACTCCGGATCTCTCCAACTGTTGTTGGCGCTGCCCAATTTGTCACAGTGTCAACCTTAGTGGGATCTACTGATATACCTTCTCTGGATATAACGTGTCCGAGGAATCCTACTTCCTTCAACCAAAACTCACATTTGCTGAACTTGGCATACAGCTGATGTTCTCTGAGCTTCTCAAGTACCAATCGCAAATGTTCCTTATGCTCCTCTTCACTTTTCGAGTAAACCAGAATATCATCAATGAACACCACGATGAACTTATCCAAGAACTCCATAAACACTTTGTTCATCATGTTCATAAAATAGGTAGGAGCGTTAGTCAGACCAAATGACATAACGGTATACTCATACAGCCCATACCTGGTGGTAAAAGCTGTCTTAGGTATATCCTGTTCTCGAATCTTCAACTGGTGGTATCCTGATCGCAGATTGATCTTGGAAAATACCTTAGCTCCTTGCAATCGATCAAACAGATCATTGATCATTGGTAGTGGGTACTTGTTCTTGATGGTTACTTCATTCAATTCTCGATAATCAACAACCATCCTTAACGGTCCATCCTTTTTCTCCACTAGAAGTACTGGCGATCCCCAAGGCGAAGAACTTGGGCGAATATATCCCTTATCCAGTAACTCCTTAATCTGCTTCTTAATTTCCACCAAATCCTTTGCAGGCATCCTGTATGGTCTCTTTGATATTGGCCCTGTGCCTGGCAATAGCTCAATCAAAAACTCAATATCTCTATCCGGTGGCATGCCTGGCAACTCTTCTGGAAATACTTCAGGGAAATCCCTTACCACTGGTACTTCCTCCTGCACAACTCCTGTTAAACAATTTACTTGAGTCCCTTTTGGCACATGTCGGGATACATACTTGATCCTTCTCCCTTCTGGGGTGGTAAGCAAAATTGTCTTACTAGCGCAATCAATGTTTCCTCCGTACATCGACAGCCAATCCATACCCAGAATTACATCCAATCCTTGTGATTCCAAAATGATTAAATCCGAGGGAAACACATGCCTACCTATACTCAATGGCACTTGAAAACATCCTTGACTGGCCATATACTCCGCTCCTGGTGAGCTTACTAGCATAGGTGTTCTAAGAACCTTAGTGGGCAGGTTATACTTATCCACAAATCCCCTTGATATGTATGAATGCGATGCACCAGTATCAAAAAGAACGAGTGCAGTAAATGACTTAACCAAAAACTTACCGATTACGGCATCCGGCTGCTCTTCAACCTCCTCCACGTTAACGTGGTTCACCTGTCCCCTGTTGAAAGGGTTCGGCTTCTTCCCAGAGCTTCCATTGCCATTCTGGCCTTCAGGACATTCATTGGCATAATGTCCGGTCTTCTGGCACTTAAAGCAAGTGACTTGGCTCAGGTCCTTCTTGGCTGGGGTTGATGGGTTGGTACGGTTCTGGCCGTTGCTTCCTCCATTGCCATTACCATTCTTGGTGCCATTGTGATTGTGCGAGCTACCTCCTCCATGGGTATGCTGAAAATGTCCTCCCGATCTAGGGGTAAAACGTGGCTTCTGCTGAGCTCCAGAATTGTACTTCCCTTGTCCATACTTCCTCTTGCGGTTCTCAATTTGCTGCTGCTTGCCTTCAATCATAAGAGCACGGTCTACCAACTCCTGGTAGTTGTTGAAGGTTGCTACCATCAACTGCATGCTCAACTCATCATTCAGTCCTTCCAGAAACTTCTCCTGCTTAGCTGCATCCGTAGCAACGTCATCTGGGGCATAACGTGCTAATTTACTAAAGTCCTCCACATACTGGCCAACTGTCCGTCCTCCTTGGCGCAAGTTGCGAAACTCACGCTTCTTCATGGCCATAGCTCCTGCTGAAACATGGGCAGTTCGAAAAGCCTGCTGAAACTGGTCCCATGTGACAGTGTCGACAGGGAAAGTGGCTGTGAAATTCTCCCACCATGATGCTGCGGGTCCTTCAAGCTGATGTGCGGCAAACTTCACCTTCTCCGCATCTGTGCATCCTGCTGTGGTCAACTCTCTAGCTGTCTTGCGGAGCCAATCATCTGCTACTATCGGCTCGGTGCTACTGGAAAACACCGGCGGATTCAGCCTAAGAAAACGGGCTAAGTGATCAACAGGTGGTGGTGGTGGTGGGTTGTTGTTGTTGTTCCCCTGATTCTGATTCTGGACTAGCAACTGCATCAATGTGTTCTGCTGCTGGATCAACTGGGTGAGCTCCGGTGGAAAGGTAAATCCGGGGTCACGTCTCGGAGGCATCTGAGGGTTTAGAAAAGATGAGATTTAAGAATAGAGGGGGTCTAAAGAGAAAACACTACCCATATGCACATGAGGCAAAAGCAAACAATTCACTTCATTCAATCAAACAAGGGCATACAATCGATCTAACTATCGCAAAAGTGCTCGGACTACTGTATTTACATGGTGGACTACTACTACTGATGAGGTGGTCTACTAGAAATATTCTTCGGTTGCAGACTCCATGATATCTGCTCCGGCTTCATCAACATAGTCATCATCGCTGTCATCTGGGTCCGAGTCGGTGTCGTCGATGATGATGTAGTCTTCCGGGCGAATCTCCTTGGGTTCTTCGTCTTCATCTACTGGTGTAGGGCCTCCCATAAATATCCCGATCTTCATTGTTAGGTCGGCATTCTTATCCACTAATACTTCAATTTCTTCTTCATAATCTTCACGTGTAGCCTTGAGTTCTTCCTCCAGTTCCTTGATTCTTGTCTTAGCCTTCTTCAGGTCTATCATGTCGGCGCACATCTGGTTCTCCTGTCGTCGAATGTGCTGGTTTAGTTCCTGGATAAAAGCTGCAATTGATCTATCCTTTCTGGTGCTGATCATCTCCCAGTGCTCATCTCGGCGCCCACAAATCTGGTAGATAGTATCCTTGAGATCATTGTGGTAGACTTCTCCAATGCGTCCCATGGCGATGTGAGCTGCCATGCTCTTTCCTAGACTCCAAGTTGGTGCATCAAAAGAAAACTCTATGGGCTCAGTGACTGGCATGAACGTCCTTCCTGGAACTTGAACTTGAATCATCCAGCGCTCTTCTTCAGGTAAAGTGGCGTTGTAGGTTCCGGTGAAGCTTGGTACTCCTATATTCAGGTATCTAGTGACTTCCTTCAAGTGGCATCCAAAGGGTGTATCTTCATCCGGTTGCATGAACTTGTTCCTTGCATCCGCCATCCTAAAGAATAGAAAAGAGGAGAGGTCAGAACAGAAGAGAGTGAATAGTGATCTAGGTCTTTAGCTTAGTGGTCGTGTCCTACAGTCAGCGTGTGCTCTGATACCATCTCTGTAGCGACCAGACATCAAACAGTCTGATCTCTGTGCTCAGGTGTCATCCCTGGATCAGTAATGCTAACACCACACAGTACTCGGAGGATTTATAACAGAGTAGCAATCACACACTTATTACATCGAGTGTCTCAATAGAGAACTTATTACAATAAATATGGCTTAAGGCTATCTAATAACTATAACAGCGGAAGGCTTGGAAGACAAGTGAGTCCATCAACCCCAACGGCATCACTGAGTATAGAACCACGACCTAAAACTCCTTAATCGTCGTTTGAAAAGTCTGCAACATTAATGTTGCAGCCCGAAACGGGCCAGCACATGGAATATGCAGGCAAAGTAACACATAGAGAGTAATGGAATGAAACAGCTATACTATATGCATATTTGGCTGGTGGAAAGCTCTATGGTTACAGTTTTGCGTAAAGCCAATTTTCCCTACTGCAAAAGAATAAATTTTAATTAACTATCATGGTAGTTGTTAAACATTGAGAATGGTTGACAGCATTCTCAATCCCAATTAAGTATCATCATTAAACAAACCCAACAAAATTAATTTAGAGTAAAATGTTGAGATTCACATGATAATCCAGGTACTAGATACTCAAGATGTCCATAACCGGGGACACGGCTAACCATGATTACTTTATACACTCTGTAGAGGTTTGCGCACTTTTCCCCACAAGACTCGATCGCCTCCGTTTGGTTTCTCGCACTACATGGTGTTTGAGAAGATGGATGACCGAGACATAGTCTTTCAGAAGCGTTAGCACCTTACGATGGATAGACCGTTACACCTACTTTCCCCTACATCTGCTAGTCTACCCTGTAAGAGTTCGCACGACTTAATCAACTATGCTAGAGCCCATAATAGCTTGTGGCTGCACACGGAAGTTTCTAGTATGAAACTCTCATGATCCCTTTGGGCCTGGGTGGCGGTCCATAAAAAACAGGCAATCCTGGAATACCCAAGTACCCTCAATCCACCCAGATGTGTGTTTAAGTTGCCATCTTAGATAAACCATTAATTAACAAACTCACATCTGTCATGGATATCACTCACCCAATCCACGTCTACTAGCATAGCATGGCATAATAGGCAAATGTAGAAGTAACTCCCAAAGGTTTGATAATATAACAGGTAATAGGTACTACCTCAACTACTTCCCATCCCACAATTTAATTAGATCCTAATCATGCAATGTTTGAGGATTGATCTAATGCAATAAAACTGGGTAGTAGGAGGTATGATCAAAGTGTTACTTGCCTTGCTGATGATCCGTGAAACCTAGAGATTCGAAGTAACAGGCGGCGCACTCTGGGTATTCTATCACAGACAAACAAACAATCATACAATAAGTATTCATCTAATGAACGGGTAAAACTCAAATAAGAGATCTAACCAGAAGGTTCAACTTAAGAACTCCGGTTTGCAAAAAATCAAATCCAACGAAGCAACGAAAGTCAAGCGGCAAAAGAAACAAGCTTCGTTTACTATTCTAGATCTAGGGAAAAAAAATTATAGTGGCAAAAACTGTTTAAGTTGGTTAAACGGTTAGAGGGTTTCGAGACGAAACTCGAGGCACTTGAATCGCCTGATTCCGATAACCGAGCAAAAAGTTATACTAAAACGAAAATCGGATCAGGAATCACGATCAGAAAAATCGCGGATTTAATCCGAGAAAAAGAAAAACGATGAACGTTCGCTAGAACGAACGAATGCTCGCTATTTAAATAAATCGGAAAAACCGATATATTTAAAAAAACCGAAACTAAAAAAAACCGCGATTTTTTTTACCGCGACTTTTTTTTAACCGCGACTTTTTAAAAAAAACGGCGGCGAAAACGAGGTTGGCCTGGGTCCGGCGGTGGCGCCGGCTCTGATTTTCGGGCACGATGGGTTGGGGTGGCTCGGGGCGGCGGTATTTAAAGGCTGCCCCCGGGCGGAGTCCCGCTCGGGTACGGCCCGAAGTCGGTTCGCGCTTTTTTTAAATTATTCCACGCACAAAAACAAATAAAAGAAATACTAAACAGACTCCAAAAATCCCGAAATAAATTTTCCCGAGCTTCTAAAATCAAGCCGCACAAGGCGAACATTTATTTGGGGTCTAAATGCAATTTTGAAAAGCGCACATTTTTCTTAAATTCAAATAAAATACCGAAAAACTCCGAAATAAAATCTTATTTGATTTTATTATTAAATCCTCAATATTTCTTTATTTTGGGGAAGTCATTTTATTCCCTCTCTCATATTTTTGTAATAGAAATAATTGATGATAAAATAATTAAAATCAAATTATCCTATCTTCAAAATTTGAGAAAACTCAAATATGAAAATAATGAAATCCCCAACTCTCTCCGTGGGTCCTTGAGTTGCGTAGAAATTTCTAGGATCAAACCAAAAGCAAATAAAATATGATATGCATTGATGATCTAATGTATAACATTCCAAATTGAAAATTTGCGATGTTACATAGTGCTAGTGCGATACCTATTTCCTTATACAAAGAAATTATGCATGATATTGCACCAGGTGAGATAGAAGGTATTGATGTTACCATTAAGCTTGCTAATAGAGATACTATTTCACCAATTGGGATTGTTAGAGACGTTGAAGTCTTGTGTGGGAAGGTTAAATATCCTGCTGATTTTCTTGTTCTTGGTTCCCCACAAGATAGCTTTTGTCCCATTATATTTGGTAGACCTTCTTAAATACTGTCGATGCTAAGATAGACTGCAATAAGGATATTATTTCTGTTAGTTTAGGGGATATGTCTCATGAGTTTAATTTTGTTAAATTTCATAGATAACCCCATGATAAAGAATTGCCTAGTAAAGATGAAATTATTGGTCTTGCTTCTATTGTCGTACCTCCTACTGATCCATTAGAACAATATTTGCTAGACCATGAAAATGATATGTTCATGAATGAAAGAAGGGAAATAGATGAAGTATTCTTTAAACAGGGACCTATTCTGAAACACAATTTTCCTGTTGAAATCCTAGGGGATCCTCCTCCACCCAAGGGTGATCCCGTGTTTGAGCTTAAACCATTACCCGATACTCTTAAATATGCTTATCTTGATGAAAAGAAAATCTATCATGTTATTATTAGTGCTAACCTTTTAGAGAAGTAGGAAGAAAAATTATTGAAAACTCTGAAGAAGCACCATGCTGCTATTGGATATACTCTTGATGATCTTAAGGGCATTAGTCCCACTCTATGCCAACACAAAATAAATTTGGAGGAAGACGCCAAACCAGTTATTGATCACCAACGACAGCTGAACCCTAAGATGAAAGAAGTGGTAAGAAAGGAAATACTAAAGCTCCTTGAGGCAGGTATAATTTATCCCGTCGCTGATAGTCAGTGGGTAAGTCATGTCCATTGTGTCCCTAAGAAGGGAGGTATTACTGTTGTTCCTAATGATAAAGATGAATTGATCCCGTAAAGAATTAATACAGGCTGTAGGATGGTAATTGATTTCCGCAAATTAAATAAGGCTACTAAAAGGATCATTACCCTTTGCCTTTTATTGATCAAATGCTAGAAAGATTGTCCAAACATACACATTTTCCCTTTCTAGATGGTTACTCTGGCTTCTCTCAAATACATGTGTCAGCTGATGATCAATCAAAGACCACTTTTACTTGCCCTTTCGGTACTTTTGCTTATAGACGTATGCCTTTTGGTTTATGTAATGCACCTGCTATCTTTCAAAGATGCATGACGGCTATATTTTCTGACTTTTGTGAAAAGATATGTGAGGTTTTCATGGACGATTTCTCTGTTTATGGATCCTCTTTTGATGATTGCTTAAGCAACCTTGATCGAGTTTTGCAGAGATGTGAAGAAACTAATCTTGTTCTGAATTGGGAGAAATGCCACTTTGTGGTTAATGAAGGTATTGTCTTGGGGCATAAAATTTCTGAAAGGGGCATTGAAGTTGGTAAAGCTAAAGTTGATGCTATTGAAAAGATGACATGTCCCAAGGACATCAAAGGTATAATAAGTTTCCTCGGCCACGCCGGTTTTTATAGGAGGTCCATTAAGGACTTCTCAAAAATTTCTCGACCTCTGACTAATCTATTACAAAAAGATATTCCTTTTGTCTTTGATGATGATTGTGTAGAAGCATTTGAAATACTTAAGAAAGCATTGATTTCTACACCTATTGTTCAGCCACCTGATTGGAATTTACCCTTTGAAATTATGTGCGATGCTAGTGATTATGTTGTAGGTGTTGTTCTAGGGCAAAGAGTTGATAATAAATTAATAGTTATTCAACATGCTAGTAAAACTCTAGACAATGCCCAGAGAAATTATGCTACTACTGAAAAGGAATTCTTAGCAGTTGTATTTGCTTGTGATAAGTTCAGACCTTATATTGTTGATTCTAAAGTAACTATTCACACTGATCATGCTGCTATTAAATACCTTATGGAAAATAAAGATGCTAAACATAGACTTATTAGATAGGTTCTCCTTCTACAAGAATTTGATTTGCATATTATTGATAGAAAGGGAGCTGAGAACCCTGTTGCACACAACTTGTCTAGGTTAGAAAATGTTCTTGATGACCCACTACCTATTTATGATAGCTTTCTCGATGAACAATTAAATGTCATAAATGCTTCTCGTACCGCTCCATGGTATGCTGATTATGCTAATTATATTGTTGCTAAATTTATACCACCTAGTTTCACATACCAGCAAAAGAAAAAGTTCTTCTATGATTTGAGACATTACTTTTGGGATGACCCACATCTTTATAAAGAAGGAGTAGATGGTATTATTAAACGTTGTGTATCCGAGCATGAACAGGAACAGATCCTACGCAAGTGTCACTCTGAGGCTTATGGAGGACACCATGCTGGAGATAGAACTACACACAAGGTATTGCAATCCGGTTTTTATTGGCCTACTCTCTTCAAGGATGCCTGTAAGTTTGTCTTGTCTTGTGATGAATGTCAAAGAACTGGTAATATTAGTAGACGTCAAGAAATGCCTATGAATTATTCACTTGTTATTGAACCATTTGATGTTTGGGGCTTTGATTATATGGGACCCTTTCCTTCCTCTAATGGGTATACACATATCTTAGTTGCTGTTGATTACGTTACTAAGTGGGTAGAAGCTATTCCAACTAGTAGTACTGATCATAACACCTCTATTAAGATGCTTAAAGAAGTTATTTTCCCAAGGTTTGGAGTCCCTAGATATTTAATGACTTATGGTGGTTCACATTTTATTCATTGTGCCTTTCGTAAAATGCTTGCTAAGTATGACGTTAATCATAGAATTGCATCTCCTTATCACCCACAGTCTAGTGGTCAAGTAGAATTGAGTAACAGAGAGCTCAAATTAATTTTGCAAAAGACTGTTAATAGATCTAGAAAGAATTGGTCCAAGAAACTTCATGATGCATTATGGGCCTATAGAACTGCATATAAAAATCCTATGGGTATGTCTCCGTATAAAATGGTTTATGGTAAAGCATGTCACTTACCTCTTGAGTTAGAACATAAGGCATATTGGGCCATTAAAGAGCTCAACTATGACATCAAACTTGCCGGTGATAAGAGGTTATTTGACATCAGCTCACTTGTTGAATGGAGAACCCAGGCTTATGAAAATGCCAAGCTGTTTAAAGAAAAGGTTAAAAGATGGCATGACAAAAGGATACAAAAGTGTGAGTTCAATGTAGGTGATTATGTATTGCTATACAACTCTCGTTTAAGATTTTTTGCAGGCAAACTTCTCTCTAAAAGGGAAGGTCCTTACGTTATCGAGGAGGTCTATGATTCCGGTGCCATAAAAATCAACAACTTCGAAGGCACAATCCGAGGGTGGTGAACGGTCAAAGAATCAAACATTATATCTCAGGTAATCCTATAAATGTTGAAACTAATGTTATTGAAACCGTAACCCCGGAGGAATACATAAGGGACACTTTCCAGAACGTTTCAGACTCCGAAAAGGAATAGGTATGTGGTATGGTAAGTAAACCGGCTCCAAAACAGTTTTAATGGCAATTTTTCTCCGTTTTGGAATATTTAGAAAAATAGGAAAATAAGAAGCTAACCGGAAAGGACATGAGGCTCCCACGAGGGTGGGAGGCGCACCCTACCCCCCTGGGTGCGCCCCCCTTCCTCGTGGGCACCTCGTGTGCTCTCCGGACTCTGTTTTCTTGCACGATGCTTCTTTTGGTTGGTAAAAATTCATTATATAATATCCCGAAGGTTTTCACCATCGTATCACACAAATATCTCTTGTCTTTGTTTCGAGCTATTTCTGCCGCAGATTAGAGCAAGATGTCTTCTCAGGAGTCAGTCAGGGAGAGTCGGGTGTCTCATACGACACCAGGTCCAGGGGCAGACAGCGATGCCTATCACTTTGGGCCTGACTTGAAAAGGATAGATGCCATGGAGGAGGATCAAGAAGTTACTTCTCGTTTCTGGGCAGGATCCACGATGGGGGAACCACAGAGCTCAGCTATTCCAAACTCGGTTATCCCTTCCAATGTTAGATTTCTTTCTTATGAAAATATGAAAAAGAGTGTTACTTGTTCTCTCACAGCTATGCAACATCCTTGGGTGAAAGGAGCTTTAGCCATCACTAGCAAGCTCCGTAAGGAAATAATGAACCTCAAGCAACAAGTCAATAAGCTCTAGGAAGAGAATCGTATCCTGAGGGGCATCATCGCCAAGAATATCACATCACCACCCCTGAAGAAGGATACATAATCACACGGGTATGGGCACTCCCCTTGGCAACTGCCAAGCTTGGGGGAGTGCCCCGATATCGTATCACCATCACTTTTATCCTTACCGTTTTTCTTAGTTTGATCCTTTTGATAATATCTTGATCTAGTAGAATAAAGTTTTAGTATGATCTAGTTGTGAGTTTTGCTTTATGATCCTTCTATGTAATCGAGTCCGTGAGCTATATATTATAAAGATTAGTGTTGAGTCAAGGGCTTGATTATTTTGCTATGATCTTGAGGGAATAAAATAAAAGAGAAGAAATAAAAACAAAAAAAGAGATCATATGGATCTTATGGAGAGTAATGACTTCACATATAAAGAGTATGATGAATAAAAGTTGTTGAGAGTTGACAAACATAGTTTTGGACATCATTGCAATGAATAGGAAGTAATAAAGAAAGAGAGGTTCACAAATAAATATACTATCTTGGACATATTTTATGATTGTGAGCACTCATTAACGTATGACATGCTAAGAGTTGACGTTGGACAAGGAAGACAACGTAATGGGTTATGTTTTCTTTCATCTGAGATGAATTACATTGTCATGGATCATCCAACATGTTGAGCTTGCCTTTCCCTCTCATGCTAGCCAATTTCTTTGCACCAAGTAGAGATACTACTTGTGCTCCCAAATATCCCTAAACCCAGTTTTGCCATGAGAGTCCACCATATCTACCTATGGATTGAGTAAGATCCTTCAAGTAAGTTGTCATCGGTGCAAGTAATAAAAATTTGCTCTCTAAAATATGTATGACTTATTGGTCTGGGAGAAAATAAGCTTTATACGATCTTGTGATGTGGAAGAAATAAAAGTGACAGACTGCATAATAAAGGTCCATATCACAAGTGGCAATGTAAAGTGACGTTCTTTCGCATTAAGATTTTGTGCATCCAATTATAAAAGCGCATGACAACCTATGCTTCCCTCTGCGAAGGGCCTATCTTTTACTTTTATCATCTACCTTACAAAAGAGTCATGGTGATCTTCACCTTTCCTTTTTACATTTTATCCTTTGGCAAGCACAATATGTTGGAAAGATCCTGATATATATAGCTAATTAGATGTGAGTCTTCATGAACTATTATTGTTGACATTACCCTTGAGGTAAAACGTTGGGAGGCAAAACTATAAGCCCCTATATCTTTCTCTGTGTCCGACTAAAACTTCATACCCATGAATATTGCGTGAGTGTTAGCAATTGTGAAAGACTAAAAGATAGTTGAGTATGTGGACTTAATGAAAAGCTCTTATATTGACTCTTTCCTACTTATTATAAATTGCAATTTCCTCAATTACTGAGATTGGAGTTTGTTGGTTCTCAATGAAGTTTATGATTCATACTTGAAATTGTGATTGAATTGTTACTTTAGCATAAGAGATCATATGACTATATATATATATATATATATATATATGTTGTTGTTCTAAGAATGATCATGATGCCCTGATGTCCGTATTTTATTTTTATCGACACCTCTATCTCTAAACTTGTGGACAAATTTTTCGATTTCGGCTTTCGCTTGAGGACAAGCGAGGTCTAAGCTTGGGGGAGTTGATACGTCCATTTTGCATCATGCTTTTATATCGATATTTATTCCATTATGGGTTGTTATTACACATTATGTCACAATACTTATGCCTATTCTCTCTTATTTTACAAGGTTTACATGAAGAGGGAGAATGCCGGCAGCTGGGATTCTGGGCTGGAAAAGGAGCAAATATTAGAGACCTATTATGCACAGCTCCAAAAGTCCTAAAACTTCACGGAAGCTATTTCCAGAATATATAAAAAATACTGAGTGCAAGAAGTTCCAGAGGGGGGCCACACCTTGGCCACGAGGGTGGGGGGCGCGCCCTACCCCCCTGGGCGCGCCCCTGCCTCGTGGGCCCCCTGGTGGCCCTCCGATGCCCATCTTCTGCTATATGGAGTCTTCCGTTGAGGAAAAAAATCATAAGCAAGCTTTCGGGACGAGACTTCGCCTCCACGAGGCGGAACCAATCTAGGGCTCCGGCGGAGCTGTTATGTCGAGGAAACTTCCCTCCGGGAGGGGGAAATCATCACCATCGTCATCACCAACGATCCTCTCATTGGGAGGGGGTCAATCTCCATCAACATCTTCACCAGCACCATCTCATCTCAAACTGTAGTTCATCTCTTGTACCCAATCTTTGTATCCAAACCTCAAATTGGTACCTGTGGGTTGCTAGTAGTGTTGATTACTCCTTGTAGTTGATGCTAGTTGGTTTATGTTGGGGATATTATTACTGGACATAAACCGGCCAGGAGTGTCCGGGTTAACTCTATGATGATTAGAAGCCCAGGAAGACAAAGGATGGTGGCGCTTTATGAAGGCCCAAGGCCCAAAGGCGGGTTAAGGCATGTAGACATAAACCGACATTATCATGTAACTTGTATTGTCAGATAGGAGGAATAGAGACCAAGTTGGAGACGTTGATGATCCGGCCTCGGGACTCTGTAAACCGATGGGCGTCGACCTATGTATGTAAAGGGGTGACCCGGCGGCGGTTTAGGGACAACACACAACAACTCGAGAACCAGGCAAAGCGGATTCGCTCCCTGGTCATCGAAACCCTAGCAAATCCATCACAAGTGGAGTAGGCTTTTACCTTCATCGTAAGGGGCCGAACCAGTATAAAACTCTCGCGTCCTTCGTCCGCTTTAACCCCTTTAAGCTAACCCGTAGCAATGGCTCCACAACTAAGTCCTTTCACAAGGACATCTGCCGTGACAAAACCACGACAGTTGCCGCCCACCGTGGGGCTATCACACGATGGTTTTTGAGTTCTTGAATGGTAGCTTCGAAGGACTCAAGGGATACATTGTGGGCTAGATGACTAAAAGTCGTCGCGGCAAGCTCTACATCGACGACACGGGATGGGGTCTCGAGGCCGGTTCAGTCGAGTACGGGTACCGGGTCCCCTTTGGTGGAATTCACGTCTTCATCGGCAAGATTGGCGAACCGGGCCCTGAGCCGGACATCTGCACCGACATCATCGAGACGGCTCAGCGTGCAAGCTCTACCCAGGTTCAGCCCACCGTAAAGCATGTCTTTGTAGGTGTCATACATGGAGCAGAATATGAGGATAGATCGGCATCTGGTGGCGAAACCATTATCTGCTCTGATGACGAGTCTTCAATCGAAGAGACCAAGTCGCTATACCAGCTGCAGGATGGCCGGTTTAGTGGAGGTTCCGATGGCAACAGTATTCCGGACCCCCTCGATCTTCCAAGCCGGGTCGCGGTCTTCATGGCCAGTACACAACCAGCACAACACTCTTCCTACGCCACGGCAATGATCTCCGGTTCAGCAACAGCAACACCAGCGGGAGCAGGGGTGAGGGAGTCCTGGATTAGGGGGTCTCCAGACAGCCGAACTATATCCTTTGGCCAGACTGTTGGACTATGAAGATACAAGATTGAAGACTTCGTCTTGTGTCCGGATGGGACTCTACTTGGCATGGAAGGCAAGCTAGGCAATACGGATATGTATATCTCCTCCTTTGTAACCGACCTTGTGTAACCCTAGCCCTTTTCGGTGTCTATATAAACATAGGGTTTTAGTCCGTAGGACAACATACAATCATACCATAGGCTAGCTTCTAGGGTTTAGCCTCTCTGATCTCGTGGTAGATCAACTATTGTAATACTCATATCATCAAGAATAAATCAAGCAGGACGTAGGGTTTTACCTCCATCAAGAGGGCCCGAACCTGGATAAAACATTGTGTTCCCTGCCTCCTGTTACCATCCCCCTTAGACGGACAGTTCGGGACCCCCTACCTAAGATCCGCCGGTTTTGACGCCGACATTGGTGTTTTCATTGAGAGTTCCTCTGTGTCGTCGCCATTAGGCTTGATGGCTCCTACGATCATCGATAGCAATGTAGTCCAGGGTGAGACTTTTCTCCCCAGACAGATCTTTGTGTTCGGCGGCTTCGCACTGCGGGCCAACTCGCTTGGCCATCTGGAGCAGATTGAAAGTTACGCCCCTGGCCACCAGGTCAGTTTTGGAAGCTTAAACTACACGGCTGATATCCGCGGAGACTTGATCTTCGATGGATTCGAGCCCCTGCCTGGTGCGCCGCGCGGTCACGATGAGTACGATTTAGCTCTACCATCGGACAGTGTTCGAGAAATCGCACCGGCAGCCGCTCCGACCCTCAATTCGGAGCCAGTTTTGCCATCCGTGGACGGGTGGATAGACCCCGCCACAGAGGTCGTATCCTCTGCGGCAATCGAGCCGAATATCGACCTTACCCTTCATGAGAGCCGTGTTGCCAAACTGTCGGATCCTTCTCCAGCTACGGACTCCGAACCGCCTGCGCCCGTTCCTGTCGAATCCGATTGGGCGCCGATCATGGAGTTTACCTCCGCGGATATTTTTCAGCACTCTCCCTTTGGCGACATACTGAACTCATTAAGGTCTCTCTCCTTGTCAGGAGAGTCCTAGCCGAACTACGTCCGACAGGATTGGGATGCGGATGACGAAGAAATTCGCCGCCCACCCACCACCCACTTAGTAGCCACTGTCGATGACTTAACCGACATGCTCAACTTCGACTCTGAAGGCATCGACGGTATGGACGATGATATGGGAAGCAAAGAGGAACCACTGCCCATAGGGCACTGGACGCCCACTTCGTGACATGACGTATACATGGTGGACACACCTACATAAAATAACGACGAGGGACGGAAGGACGCATCGAAGGGTTGTTCCCTCGAAAAGCAGTCAAAGCGGCGGCGTAAACGCCACTCCAAATCCCGCCTCGGCAGAAATAACGATCACATAGACCCAGCGTTAGAGCAGGGTGAACCATTGCCCGACCACGGCAACACGGAAAATCAAGCCGAACAACCCGACCCCGTCGAAGATAACAGTCCGGACGACATCACACTGGACAGGCGCTAGGAGCAACATAATGCCCACCAAAGGCTTGTTGCCACGGCGAGGAGTCTGAAAAAACAGAAGCAAAGGCTCAAGGCTGCACAAGACACACTCAAAATCAAATGGAGTGAAGTACTCAACACTGCAGCGAAATACAACAGTAATAGACACACCAAGAGCTATCCGAAGCAAAAGTTGCTACCTGAATTTGATGAGGAGGCCTTAGATCCTCCACAATTAAAAAATAAAACGGCCATCCGGTCGGATAGACAGCCTCATAGCCAACATAAAGTGGCAATCGATGTCGTACATAAACCAGTACGCGATCCGCGTAATGGCTCGCATCAAAAGGACGGTGCAACTAGATCCATCTATGGACCACGCAGGCGCGCTCCAACATACAATACAACACAACAAACATCCGAACACCACGGTACACCCAAATACAGGGGTGCCGCACACCCTCTATGTTTCACCGACGAGGTGCTGGATCATGAATTTCCAGAGGAATTCAAACCCGTAAACATAGAGGCGTATGACGGAACAACAGACCCTGGGGTCTGGATTGAGGACTACATCCTCCGTATCCATATGGCTCGAGGAGATGATCTCCACGCCATCAAGTACTTACCCCTCAAGCTCAAAGGGCCAGCTCAGCAATGGCTTAAAAGCCTCCCCGAAAACTCCATCGGAAGCTGGGAAGAGCTCAAAGACGCCTTTCGAGCAAATTTTCAAGGGACATATGTCCGACCACCGGATGCAGACGATTTAAGTCATATAACTCAACAGCCCGGTGAGTCAGCCCGAAAACTTTGGAACAGGTTCCTCACTAAAAAGAACCAAATAGTTGACTGTCCGGACGCCGAAGCCTTAGCAGCCTTCAAGCATAGCGTTTGAGACGAATGGCTTGCCAGACACCTCGGTCAAGAAAAGTCGAGATCAATGGCAGCATTAACAAGCCTCATGGCCCGTTTTTGTGCGGGTGAGGACAGCTGGTTAGCCCGATGCAGCACCAGCGACCCAAGTACATACGAAGTCAGGGATGGAAACGGGAAATCACGACGCAGCAAGAATAAGCGCTGGAATAAAGAAGACAGCCCGAAGAGCACGGCGGTAAACGCCGGATTTAGAAGCTCTCGCCAGGACAGCAGAAGCCGCCCTCCAAAGGCAAGAAAGACGAATTATCCAGCCTAAACAAAATTTCAGACCAAATATGTCAAATCCATAGCACCCTTGATAAACCCGCAAATCATACCCACAGAGAATGTTGGGTCTTCAAACAGTCCGGCAAGCTCAACGCCGAACACAAGGGGCAGGATACACCAAGTGAAGACGAGGACGAGCCTCGCAAGCAAAGCACAGGGGAACAGAAGAAATTCCCACCAAAAGTCAAAACAGTCAACGTGTTGCACGTGATAAAAGGGAGAAACAAAGCGACACCTTTAGAGGAACATGCCCCAGGGCCTATCACCGCAGAGCTCCGCCACTGGTCGTCCCAACTGATCACCTTCGACCATCGGGATTACTCGGCAAGTATCCGGCGTGCAGGATGGGCTGACTTTGTATTAGATCCAATAATTGATGGATACCACTTCACCCGAGTCCTGATGGACGGCGGCAACAGTTTAAATCTGATATATCAGGACACAGTCCGCAAAATGGGGATAGACCCAACAAAAATTTGCCGTAGCAATGCTACCTTTAAAGGAGTAACGCCAGGCCCGGAGGCTCACTACAGGGGATCCCTGCTACTAGAGGTTATATTCGGCTTCCCCGATAACTTCCATAGCGAAAATTGAACTTTCCACGTAGCTCTGTTCCAAAGTGGCTATCAAGCACTACTCGGACATGAAGCTTTCGCTCGCTTTAACACAATACCGCATTACACCTCCCTCAAGCTCAAGATGCACGGTCCACACGACATCATTACACTATATGGAAATAGTGAGTGCTCCTTGCGCACCGAAGACAGTGCGGCTGCCTTGACATCCCCGCAATTAAGTTCCTCTCTTTTACAGATGAACACCGTGCTACGCCCGTCCAGGATACGGCACAATGGAGACACAGGCGCAGACGTGCAGCAGGGACCCGTTCCAAGGATTCTTTGTAGATTAAGACCCTGCGTAAACCTTTTTTACTGTCTCTTGTTGATTTACATCCCTCGGATTCTCATTACAACCGAGAAGGATGCTGACGTCTTGGCATGTGGCCACGCCAGAATAATGCACATACCTGGACACCAGGGGCTTATTACAAAGGGTACTGCTTAGACCCGGTTTACACCATAAAGACCGAATACCTTAGGGAGTGTTCGGCGTCGCGAGTTTGGCCTTATATGCATCAGCTCTGAATCATGTCTTTGGTCAAATGTTGGGTTTGCCCGGCTCCTGTGTGTTGCTGCCTTACGTTCCGCTCTATCGGCTAAGGCGGCACCAGGAGAACTACTGTGATTGTGCCCTGGTTCATCCGGACGAGCACCTCAGTAGAGAAAGCCGAAAACTGACTGTCATGATATAGCGTGAGACTGGTCAACCACTCGATGACCTATTGGAATCTTCAGGATTCCTCCGCATCAACGAAGGGCCATTTCCCGTCCAGGCATGTACGCACCCCGAATCCGGACGAGTGCGGAGCCACTAGGGGCTATATAGTAGCCCCACTGTCAAACTCCTATGGCTAAGTGAAAGTGTTAAAGCATTATAGTCCGGTTGCCTAGTTCGCTGCGCTATCACCTCCTTATTAGGACCAAGACGTTGGATTAAGTGTGAATACGCGTCTTCTGCGAACACCCCCGCATTATATGCATGGGGGCTGAAGCCGACGACTGCAATCTTTCAGGTTATATACATGTATACATAAACGGCCGCACAGGAGGCATCACAATACTTTCGAGCAAAAGTATAAATACAGCCTTGATAAATTCAATAAAAACGTTGTTTTTACAATGGGAATACATGTCACTCAAACATAACATTCTTCGAGCACTGGGCCTCTATCCTACGAGCGCCCTCAAGAACTTCTTCAAAATAGTGCTGGGCAGCCACTCGGCCTATGGCCGAACCCTGCGCTGCGACAGTAGTGGCATCCATCTCCGCACAGTATGTTTTGACACGGGCAAGGGCCATCCGCGAGCCTTCTATGCACGCCGACCTCTTCATCGCATTAAAATGCGTGGCACCGCATCAAGGAACTGCTGCACCAAGCTAAAATAATTGTTCGGCTTGGGCCTTTCCGGCCATAGATCATCCACGACATACCTCATGGCGAGTCCGGACAATCTATTGAGTTCGGCCCATTCGGCAAGTTGATCAGTCAATGGAAGCGGACGCTCTGGAACGTTAAATTGCGACCAGAACAGCTTGTCCACTTCACGATCTGTTTGATCTCGGAAGTATTTGGCCGCATCGACAGCGCTCGCCGCTAAGTCCATATATGCGTCGGCCGAACTCCACAGCCGATCCAGAGGGGCATACCGCGGATCGCCGAACTTCCTCCGCAGCATAAAGGGCTTCCCAGCCACAATGTCCCCGGCTTCACGCAGTTCCTCCTTCTTCGCTCTCACTGCAGAGCGGGTGTCCTTGGTCGCCATTGTGGCCTTTTCAAGGTCCGTAGCCTTCGCCGGGTTTTCTTCTTCAAGAAACTGGCACCGGGCGGCAGTGTCTTTTAACTTCACAGCCATTTTGGCCATTTTATCTTTGCTCTCGCTATGAGCGGCCTTCTCGGCTTTCAACTCTTCGGCCGCCTTCAAAGCGGCCGCATCACTACTCCTTGCTTGCTCCTTGGCTCGGGCAAGATCCGCCCGCAGGGCCTCCACGGTGGCAGCTCCGTCTGCAGTCACAACATATTAAAGATACTGGCATCACGCTGCTCTTACTATGTGACATTCATTATAAATATCACCTACCCCGTGCCTCATCAAGCCGCTTGTTAACAAGCTCGATGTCGGCATCCGCCGCATCTAGTTGCCGCTTTAGTTCGGCAACCGCGTCTGTCCGGCTAGCCATCGGAGCTTCAGACACCTGCACATAACGGCAATCTGGTCATTACCTGGGACTACGATCCTCTGTTCGCCGCCGTTCTCAATGACAACCAGAGTCTCAGGGGCTACTATCTACACAGGGCACACCTAAAAATGTGTGGTACTATCACAAACGCATATCATTCCACGTACCTCAAAGCCCGTCAGTAGACTCATAAAGGCTTCATGCAACCCGTTTTCGGTGGACGAAATCCTTTCAATCACCGTACACATTAATGTGCGGTGCTCTTCTGAGATGGTCGCTCGCTCTAGCAGACCCGTAGGTACGTCCGACCGCATACCAAGCGGTGCTGGACTCTTTTGATTGCTCTCTTCAAGAGCCGGATACTGAGGGCTTCGGGTGACCATGGGATTACCTTCTGGCCTTTCCTGATCTGGAGAAACTCTCCGTGACGACACTTCAAGGTCGCCCGCTTCTTGAGCCAGGGAGTCCGGAGGAGGCGTCTCGCTCTCCATCATCTCCGGAATAAGATCCCCCGAAGACGAGCTCTGCTGAGAAGGGCTCAGATCCGAACTGCAAGATAGATGCTTCGGTTATCTTCCTCAGAAGTAAGGCAGTATATCTTCACTAGTAAGTACTTTTTGATTACTTACAACTCGTTAGAGGGCTGATCCCCGCATGGACTTTGTGCGGCAAGAGCACCCTCCGAGGCAGGACCCTCTGGTGGAGTTTTCTTCTCCCGTTTGGAAACCTTGGTTTCTGGGTCATCAGAGGTAGTCCTCTTCCTCCCCCGGGGTGAGGGAATGTCAGATTCCTTCCCTTGGTTATCCTCCCTCACGAAGGCGCCCATTCCCTCGGTTGGAATAGGTAGCGGTGGGGGCCCGCTTTCGCCCTCTTTATTCCCCCCTTCATCTTCCTTTGAGGGCACCAGGCAAGGTGCTGGCTCGAGCATCTTTTCCAGCACCAGATTGTCCAAGCCTTCGTGAAGGGGGGCCGAACACCGGATCATCTTCGCCTTTGTTATCCAGTCCTGGTCAAAGAGCGATTCTTCAGATGACGTCATGATAAATGAAAGACAGTGTGTTCGGCTAGAGGATTACTTACTTGGGCCGCGGTGCGGTTGCTGCTCAGGCCCACGTCCTCGGAGGTGTCCGGACACTCTATTTGGGGTCCGAAGAACGACTTGTACATCTCCTTGTGCGTCAGGCCGAGGAAATTCTGGATAGCGCGCGGTCCTTCTGGGTTGAATTCCCACAAGCGGAGGGGCCGGCGTTTGCAAGGCTGGACTTGACGAACTAGCATGACTTGCACTACCATAACTAAACTAAAATCTCCCTTGAAGAGATTCCGGATGCGGCTCTGCAGTATGGGCACATCCTTGGTTGGACCCCAGCTCAGCCCCCTACTGATCCATGACATCAGTTGTGGTGGAGGGCCCGAGCGAAAGGCGGGGGAAGCTACCCACTTGGCACTTCTGGGAGTGGTGATGTAGAACCACTCCCATTGCCATAATCCGGACACCTTTGGAAAGGAACCTTTTGGCCACGGAGCTCCGGCAATCTTGCTTATTAATGCACCCCCGCATGCTGCATACTGCCCCTCGACTGTCTTTGGCTTCACATCAAAGGTCTTGAGCCACAGGCCGAAGTGAGGGGTAATGCGGAGGAAGGCCTCACATACGACAATAAATGTCGAGATGTGGAGAAAGGAATCCGGGGCTAGATCGTGGAAATCAAGCCCGTAATAGAACATCAAACCCCTTACGAAGGGATCCGGAGTGAGGCCTAGTCCTCGGAGGAAGTGGGAGATGAACACGACGTCTTCATTGGGTTCAGGAGTAGGGACGACCTGCCCTCGGGTGGGCAGCCGATGTGAGACTTCGGCGGTCAGGTATCTTGCCTCCCTCAACTTCTTGATATCATCTTCCATGACGGAGGAGGGCATCCATCGGCCCTGGAGGCTGGATCCGGACATAATTGAAGACCCGAAGCACCTGACCTAGGCTTTTAGTGTTAGAACTCGAGGCGGGGGAGGGATTCGATTGAGCACGGGAGGAAAAAAGTAAAAGCCTTGACCCTTTATAAAGAGGGTGAATATCAAGCGTCCTCCTCGTGGACGTTTGGGACTTGCCTAAAATCTAGGAGTCCTAGGCATGGTTGGGTTACCCACGACCGTATTGATGAGAATCCCGTAATAAGGGGGCACGATCTCTGCTTTGACAAGACGTGTCAAAAAACTGTCTCGCGTTATGTGTGGGGCTAGTTAAAGGAAACGGTTTGAATAATCACCGAGCCGTGGCATAATGTCATGTTGCCAAAACATGTCAGCAGATTAGATTTTTGGAAATATTATTCTCTCTACAGTGGTATGTGGAACTTATTTTGCAGGGTCGAACACTATCCTTGTATTCAAATTCTTCCGTGGTGTGTTCGGAGGAGGAACCCGCCTTGCGATGCCAAAGACAATACTGCACACCGGACTCATCGTCATTGAAGCCTGGTTCAGGGGCTACTGAGGGAGTCCTGGATTAGGGGGTCTCCGGACAGCCGGACTATATCCTTTGGTCGGACTGTTGGACTATGAAGATACAAGATTGAAGACTTCATCTCGTGTTCGGATGGGACTCTACTTGGCGTGGAAGGCAAGCTAGGCAATACGGATATGTATATCTCCTCCTTTGTAACCGACCTTGTGTAACCCTAGCCCTTTCCGGTGTCTATATAAACCGGAGGATTTTAGTCCGTAGGACAACATACAATCATACCATAGGCTAGCTCCTAGGGTTTAGCCTCTCTGATCTCGTGGTAGATCAACTCTTGTAATACTCATATCATCAAGAATAAATCAAGCAGGATGTAGGGTTTTACCTCCATCAAGAGGGCCCGAACCTGGGTAAAACATCATGTTCCCTTCCTCCTATTACCATCCGCCTTAGACGCACAGTTCGGGACCCCCTACCCGAGATCCGCCGGTTTTGACGCCGACAAGGGGGCTCTGCGCCGCCTCCGGCTCAGGTTTTGTCCGATCTATTCGACGCTTTGGCAATGTTGCTGGCAGCGGAGGTGGACGCGGCAAACTGGGATCAGCACAACACAGAGATTGCAAAACTGAAGGATCAGATAACTCAAGCTAAAGTGGACCTGGCAGTAGAAAACACTAGGATGGCTACAGAGCAAGCCGGATTGGAGGCTCGGGCGTACCGGCTTATGCTGGATCAGAGTGCATCAGATGACGTCATGAGGAGAAGATACTGGTTGCGCCTTCCGTCGATCTTGGAGGCGAGGAATCTCTTTAACATGCCAGGAGCGGGCACCAGCAACCAACCTGTGGTAAACCGGGCGGAGGCACCTGGGACCGAGGCACCGGTTTAGCCTCATGCAGCGGATCTGCCGCCTCCTCCTTGTCAGAACAACATTCCATCATGACACGTCTCAACACCTCCGGGTCATTACTCCAACACATTGGATAACATCATTGATGCCGCTTCACGTTTGGCAGCTCTCCCGGTTGATGGTGAGTCCCCAGTAGCAGTTGAGACACGACGGGCTAGGGAGCTCCTTCAGACGTCTTTGACTCAGCAGCAGGCCTATTCATATAGCCGCGAAAGGATTCATTCTACTCCCGGCCCAAGCCGGAGCTACAGCAGGCATATCGATGAACCAGTTGTATCAAGCAGTGCGAGGAATCGTAATCCGCCCTGTGGAAATAACCCGATGGTTGGCGGTGGCAATGCCCAGGATGTAGTGGATCGCGCTAGGGCACGTCGGGAAGCCGAGTTAGCGGCACAACACGAAGCTCTGGTTCATCAGCTCACGTCAGTTCATCCAACAACATCGGTGGAACCAGGGGTTACCTCCAGTTCGTTGGGAGTGGCATGTCTTGTCCCAGCGTTGCGCAATGTACGGTTACCCAAGGATTTCAAAGGCCCGCGTAAGGTGCCGAATTACACTATTGATTTATCCCCTGAGTCATGGGTGGAGAGTTATGAGATGGCAATGGAGATGATGGATGTGGACGAAGCGGCGTGTGCCAAATACTTTACCATGATGTTGGAGGGAACAGCTCGCACATGGTTGAAAAATCTGCCAGCCAACTCTATTGGATCATGGGCCGAATTAAGGGCCCGGTTTATCCAGAACTTCAAAGATACGTGCAAGCAGCCCATGTCCATCGTGGATTTAGCAGCCTGTGACCAGGAGGAAGGAGAATCAACAACCCACTGGGTGCGCCAGGTTTCGGAGATTTTGCATTCATCAGACAGCATCAATGCTGACATAGCCGTTTTAACTTTGGAAGGCAATTGCCAGTTTGCACCTTTGAAGCTGAAATTGGGACAGCTCAAATGTCATTGTAATGACATGGGAACGCTTATGGCGGCTCTGGTAAAATATGCTGACTCTGATAGTACCAAGGACCCCGAGTCTGATGATGACAAGACATGGAAGGGAAAGAAGAGCGGCAACACCAAGGGGCAGCAGCATAATTCGGCAGGTCATGGGAACAATGGTAAATGCAAGGCAGATAATAGCTTGGACTTTGTGGCTAACACCAATGCCCAGGATAATGGTCAACGGCGTAAGGGTAAACCGCCCCAGCGGGGTGGAGGGTCAGGCCCCAATCTGGAGCACCTGTTAAACCAGCCTTGCCCAAAGCATGGATCAAAGGAGAGGCCAGCTACGCATCTTTGGAAGGATTGCTTCATCATGCGAGAGTTCAAAAATTCAAATCTCTTTCAATATGACAATGGACCGCCTGGCAGTTCAGGAGGCGGTCTCCATGGGCCGGGTTATGGTGGTGGCAGTTCCAGTTCAGGGTTCCAGGGCAACCAAACCGGACATGGCAATCAGAACAGCCAAGGCAACCAGGGAGGTTACAACCATCAGGGGAATCAACAGCAGCAGCAATCGGGTTATCAGAGCAATCCAAAACAGTTGAATAGTGGGAAGTATCATGTCTTCACCACTAGCTTATGTAAGCGCGATCAGAAGCTTCATAAAAGAGTTGTGAACTCCGTTGAACCGGCGGTACCTCGTTATCTGCGCTGGTCTGAACAACCCATCCCGTGGAGTCGAGAGGATCATCCACCCCGGGTTGACAATCCGGGTCATCTGGCTTTAGTGGTGGCACCCCAGGTTGGGGGGGTATAAATTTACTAAGGTGCTTATGGATGGAGGAAGCAGTATCAATATCCTTTACTATGAAACCTTTCGTTGCATGGGGTTAACAGATAAGAATCTTAAATCATCGAACACTATGTTTCATGGGGTAGTTCCTGGTAAATCGGCATACCCAGTTGGCAAGATAGCTCTGGAAGTTGCTTTTGGAGACGATCATGATTCAAGATCAGAGGTGTTGACTCTTGAAGTGGTGAAAATCAAGAGTCCATATCATGCCCTGTTTGGACGGCCGGCTTATGCTAAGTTCATGGCAAGGCCTTGTTATGTTTATTTGCAGCTTAAGATGCCGGGTCATAAGGGGACCATCATGGTGCATGAGAGCCGGAAGATTGCTTTGGAATGTGAAGAAGGTGATGCAGCTTATGCTGAGTCCGTTTGTGCCACGAAGGAGCTGAAATTTTACAAAGACAATGTTGATCCGGCAGATATGACTTCTCTGAAAAAGCCAAGTACTGAGCATGATCCAGCACTGGAGTTTAAATCGACTGAGGAGACTAAGCTGGTTGACTTTGTTCCTGGCGATTCATCCAAGCAGTTCAGCATCAACGCTAACCTGGATCCGAAATAGGAAGGCACTCTCATCGAGTTCATCCGTGAGAACCGGGACATCTTTGCATGGAAGCCTTCTGACATGGCAGGTGTACAGAGGGAACTCGCTGAGCACACCCTTAATATAGGTCCTAAGTTCAAACCGGTCAAGCAGTTTCTTTGCCGCTTCAACGAAAAAAGGCGTAAAGCTATTGGTGAGGAGTTAGGCCCGCTCTTGGCAGCAGGGTTTATTGTGGAGGTCTTTCACCCTGAGTGGTTAGCTAATCCGGTGCTGGTACTTAAGAAAAACGGCACTTGGCGTATGTGTGTGGATTACACAGACTTAAACAAAGCCTGTCTAGCTAACCCCTTTGCTCTCCCTCAAATTGATCGAATTATTGATGATACAATAGGTTGTGACCGATTGTGTTTTCTGGATGCTTATTCTGGTTATCATCAGATCAAAATGGCAGTTAAGGACCAGGAGAAGACAACCTTCATAACTCCCTTTGGAGCCTTCTGCTATGTATCTATGCCTTTCAGGCTCAAGAGTGCCCAGGCAACTTATCAGCACTGTGTTCAGAATTGTCTACATAAACAGATTGGGCGCAATGTACATGCATATGTGGATGATATTATGGTGAAATCCAGAAAGGAGGAGACATTGATAGGTGACTTGTGGGAAACTTTTGATAACCTCCGGGTTTATAAGATGATGCTTAATCCAGCCAAATGTTTCCTTGGTGTACCGGCAGGCAAGCTTTTGGGTTTTCTGGTGTCTAACAGGGGGATTGAAGCTAATCCGGAGAAGATCACGGATATCACGTCTCTGGCTAAACCAGCGTGCATTAACGATGTTCAATGTTTGGCGGGCCGGATTGCAGCCTTAAGCCGGTTTATCAGTCGCCTTGGAGAGAAGGCTATCCCTTTGTATCAGATGTTAAAGAAAACGTGTCACTTCGTCCACAGTGATGCTGCTAATGAAGCACTTGCATATCTGAAAAGACAGTTAGCCGAGCCACCTGTCCTTGCGGCTCCGGTTGATAAGGAGCCCTTATTGCTATATGTGGCTGCTAATGCCCGAGCTGTTAGTGTGGCTATTGTTGTGGAGTGCAAGGAGTCTAGGAAAGTATATCCCGTTCAATGGCCAGTTTATTATATCAGCGAGGTGCTTATCGAGTGCAAACAGAGATACCCACATTGGCAGAAACTAGTGTATGGAGTTTTTATGGCAAGCCGGAAGCTCAAGCATTATTTTCAGGGTCATCCTATCACAGTGGTCAGTTCAGCCCCCCTGGGAGATATCGTCCAAAACAGAGAAGCAACTGGCCGGATTGCTAAGTGGGCTATTGAGCTTGGACCTCACGGGCTAAAATATACACCTCACACAGCAATCAAATCCCAAGCACTTGTGGACTTCATCAATGATTGGACAGAGTCGAAAGCACCGGAGGAAAAGCCAGACAACACTTATTGGACTATTCACTTTGATGGGTCCAACCAATTGGAGGGCTCGGGGGCTGGAGTCATATTAACTTCCCCATGAGGTGATAAGTTTTGTTATGTTATCCGTTTAATGTTCCCTTGTACTAACAATGCAGCTGAGTATGAGGCCTTGCTCCATGGTCTTCGGATGGCTAAGGAAATGAACTTAAGCCGGGTTAAGTGCTTTGGTGACTCGGACCTGGTGGCTCAATAGGTATCTGGCACTTGGGATTCCAAGGATCCACTTATGGCAGCATATAGACGAGAGGTGGATGCAGTGGCTGGTCACTTCAAGGGTTATCAAGTGGACCATATAGACCGGCGGTAGAATGAAGCAGCAGATGCTTTAAGTCGCTTAGGCTCTCAACGTAAACGGGTGCCACCCAATACCTTCGTCGATGTACTGCATAATCCCTCAGTGAAGATACCTACGGAGGAGGATTTGGCTGTGCCCGACCCGAAGGCTCAATTGGTGGTGGCTCTTCATGTTATTCCAGATTGGACGGTCCCGTACCTAGCATACATGAACCGGGGCGAGTTGCCAGACAACGAAACCTTGGCCTGGCAGATAATCCGGTGATCCAAGTCAATGACCATTGTCAATGGGGACTACATCATTGTAGCATCACAGGAGCATTGCAGCGTTGTGTCTCTCCTCAAGAAGGTTGTGAGATCTTGTGTGAGATCCACGAGGGAGATTGTGGTCACCATGCCGGTTCAAAATCCTTGGTTGCTAAGGCTTTTCGTCACGGCTTCTATTGGTTGACGGCTCATGCTGATGCTGGGGATTTGGTAAAGAGGTGTCATGGTTGTCAAAAGTTTGCACGCCGTGCCCATGTTCCGGCCCAAGAATTAAGAATGATCCCAATAACTTGGTCGTATGCAACTTGGGGGCTCGATATGGTTGGACCTTTTAAGAGGTCCAAGGACAAGAAGACTCACCTGTTGGTAGCAGTTGATAAGATTACCAAGTGGGTAGAGGCAGAGCCAGTCAGTAAGTGTGATGTGTCCACGGTGGTTCAATTCATCAAAAAGGTGATATTCCAGTTTGGTTTTCCACACAACATTGTCACTGATAATGGTACTAATCTGTCCAAGGGTGCTATGGAGGAATTTTGTCAACGGTAGCACATCCGGCTTGACGTGTCATCAGTGGCTCACCCCCAATCTAATGGTCAGGCGGAAAGGGCCAATCAAGAAATTTTGAGAGGTATCAAGCCCCGGCTTATGGTTCCTTTAAAGCGGATGCCGGGTTGTTGGGTGGAGGAGTTACCTTCCGTGTTATGGAGCATCAACACCACACCAAATAGATCTACAGGTTACATGCCTTTCTTCATGGTTGATGGAGTAGAAGCAGTTCTCCCTAGTGACATACGTCATTACTCGCCCCGTGTGGCGGCTTATGTTGAAGCTGATAATGAAACAGCGTGCCAAGACTCATTGGACCTGTTAGATGAGGAGCGTGATCTTGCGGCGGCATGTTCGGTGATTTATCAACAAGATCTGCGACGTTATCATAGCCGCCGGGTTAAAACCAGAACTTTTCAAGAAGGTGATCTGGTGCTCCGGCTCATCCAGGATCAGACTGATATGCACAAGCTATCCCCACCTTGGGAAGGGCCTTTTGTGGTTAGCAAAAATTTGCACAATGGATCATACTACCTTATCGATGTTCGAGAGCACAAAGACTCATGTAAATAAGAGGAGGAGACCCAGCGGCCGTGGAATATAGCTCATCTTTGGCCTTACTATACTTGAGCCATAGGCTCTTTTTTATGTACGTAATTATGACAATGTATATATTATAGTCAATATAATAAATCGGAGCCTCAGCTAAAGCGGGGTCTCTGTTTGTTTTTACATCATATGTGTTTTCATGGGGGCTTCTGTTTACAAAGCGGAGTTCTGTTGATCCGGCTTGTAAAGCCACACATATAAAAGGAAATCACTAGGGGCTTGGTCATGTCTGAACCTTAGATACACCTCTTGATCGGCTTAGGTCCAAAGGAAATCACTAGGGGGCTTGGTTGTATTCACACCATAGCTACACCTCTTGATAGGCTTAAGGCCAATAGGAAATTATGTGGGGCCAAAGAGAGTGTTGCACTAGCATAACTCAAACATAGGCACCTACCGAGCACAACTCAAATATTACTTGGGGGCTCTTTGCTTCTCAAAGAACAAAGAGTCTACACCCTTGTAATAGGCTATCAAGCCAGGATTGGAAGCCAGGTGTATTCACCTAAAACCCCGGGTTATCATGCCTCTTTAAGTAAGCCACTCCGTCCAGGTAAACCTGGTTTGACCCGTCGAATGTTTGACAAGTCAATCTCATAGACCCTAAACTTGTCAAAGCTAAAACGATGATTGGTTAAAGATTGAGGTCCATCTCAAAAGGCTTTGAAAAATGGTTTAACTCAGTGGGTTGCTAGTCGTGTTGATTACTCCTTGTAGTTGATGCTAGTTGGTTTGCTTGGTGGAAGATTATATGTTCAGATCCATTATGCATATTAATACCCCTTTGATTGTGAACATGAATATGCTTTGTGAGTAGTTACGTTTGTTCCTGAGGACATGGGAGAAGTCTTGCTATTAGTAGTCATGTGAATTTGGTATTCGTTCGATATTTTGATGAGATGTATATTGTCATCCCTCTAGTGGTGTCATGTGAGCGTCGACTACATGACACTTCACCATTGTTTGGGCCTAGAGGGAGGCACTGGGAAGTAATAAGTAGATGATGGTTTGCTAGAGTGATAGAAGCTTAAACCCTAGTTTATGCGTTGCTTCGTAAGGGGCTGATTTGGATCCATATGTTTCATGCTATGGTTAGGTTTACCTTAATACTTCTGTTGTAGTTGTGGATGCTTGCAATAGGGGTTAATCATAAGTGGGATGTTTTTCCAAGTAAGTACATCACCCAAGCACCGGTCCACCCACATCTCAAATTATCAAAGTATCGAACGCGAATCATATGAATGTGATGAAAACTAGCTTGACGATAATTCCCATGTGTCCTCGGGAGCGCTTTCCTTCATATAAGAGTTTGTCCATGCTTGTCCTTTGCTACAAAAAGGATTGGGACATCTTGCTGCACCTTATTTACTTTTAGTACTTGCTACTCATTACCAATTACCTTATCACAAAACTATCTTTTACCGATAATTTCAGTGCTTCCAGAGAATACCTTGCTGAAAATTGCTTATCATTTCCTTCTGCTCCTCGTTGGGTTCGACACTCTTACTTATCGAAAGGACTACGATAGATCCCCTATACTTGTGGGTCATCAAGGCTTTTTTCTGGCGCCGTTGCCGGGGAGTGAAGCACCTTTGGTAGGTGGAATTTGGTAAGGAAAAAATTTATATAGTGTGCTGAAATTTACTGTCACTTGTTACTACGGAAAGTAATCCTTTCATGGGTTTGTTAGGGGTATCTTCACCTCATCTGGAACCACAATCAGTTACTCCTCAACCTACTGAACCTACTGAAAAATGAAAATGTTTACTTCGAAATTCCTTCGGGTATGATAGAGAAACTGCTAGCTAATCCTTTTGCAGGAGATGGAACATTGCATCCCGACTTACACTTAATCTATGTGGATGAAGTTTGTGGATTATTTAAGCTTGGAGGTATGCCCAATGATGTTATCAAGAAGAATGTCTTCCCTTTATCTTTGAAGGGAGATGCATTGACATGGTATAGGCTATGTGATGATATGGGATCATGGGACTACAAACGGTTGAAATTGGAATTCCATCAGAAGTTTTATCCTATGCATCTTGTTCATCGTGATCGTAATTATATATATAATTTTTGGCCTCGCGAAGGAGAAAGCATCGCTCAAGCTTGGGGGAGGCTTAAGTCAATGTATATTCGTGCCCCAGTCATGAGCTCTCAAGAGAAATGATTATTCAAAAAATGTATGCTCTGCTTTCTGACAACAATCGCTCCATGCTCGATACTTCTTGTATTGGTTCCTTTATGATGAAGACTATTGAATACTGTCGGTGACAAAACCGGCGGATCTCTGGTAGGGGGTCCCGAACTGTGCATCTAAGGCGGATGGTAACAGGAGGCAGGGGACATGATGTTTACCCAGGTTCGGGCCCTCTTGATGAAGGTAATACCCTACATCCTGCTTGATTGTTCTTGATGATATGAGTATACAAGAGTTGATCTACCACGAGATCGTAGAGGCTAAACCCTAGAAGCTAGCCTATGCTATGATTGTATGTTGTCCTACAGACTAAACCCTCCGGTTTATATAGACACCGGAGGGGGCTAGGGTTACACAAAGTCGGTTAGAAGGGAGGAGATCTACATATCCGTATCGCCTAGCTTACCTTCCACGCCAAGGAGAGTCCCATCCGGACACGGGACGAAGTCTTCAATCTTGTATCTTCATAGTCCAACAGTCCGGCCAAAGGATATAGTCCGGCTGTCCGGAGACCCCCTAATCCAGGACTCCCTCAGTAGCCCCTGAACCAGGCTTCAATGACGATGAGTCCGGCGCGCAGTATTGTCTTCGGCATTGCATGGCGGGTTCCTCCTCCAAATACTCCATGGAAGATTTTGAACACAAGGATAGTGTCCGGCCCTGCAAAATAATTTCCACATACCACCGTAGAGAGAATAATATTTCCACAAATCTAATCTGCTGACGCGTTTTGACAGCACGATGTTACGTCATGGCCCGGTCATTATTCGAACCATTTTTCTCAACCAGCACCGCACATATCGCGAGGCGGTTTTCTTGACACGTCTTGTCGAAAGCAGAGATCGTGTCCCCTTATTACGGGATTCTCATCAATACGGACGTGGGTAACCCACTCGTGCCCGTTGGTATGACTCCTCGATTTTAGGCGAGTCCAAAACGGCCGTGAGGAGGACGCTTGACATTCACCCTCTTTATAAAGAGGCCAAGACCTGTCCCTTTTTTCCTCTCGCGCTCAATCGAATCCTTCCCCCACCTCGAGTTCCAACACCCCAGGCTCAGGTCAGGCGCTTCGGACCTTCAACCATGTCCGGATCCAACCTCCAAGGTCGGTGGATGCCTTCCTCTGTCACAGAGGAGGACATCAAGAAGCTGAGAGAGGCCAGATATCTGACCGCCGAAATTTCGCACAGGCTGCCCGCCCGAGGGCAGGTCATCCCCACTCCCGAACCCAACGAGAGTGTTGTGTTCATCTCTCACTTCCTCCGAGGACTAGGCCTCGCTCTGGATCCCTTTGTTAGGGGGCTCATGTTCTATTATGGGCTGGATTTCCATGATCTGGCACCGGATCCCCTCCTTCACATCTCGTCGTTCATCATCGTATGTGAGGCCTTCCTTCGCATTACCCCTCACTTCGGCCTGTGGCTCAAGACTTTCAATGTGAAGTCGAAGATGATCAAGGGGCGGCACGCAGAGTGCGGAGGTGCCGTAATAAGCAAAAGTGTTGATGCTTCATGGCTAGAGGGTTCCTTCCCAAAGATGTCTAGTTTGTGGCAGCGGGAGTGGTTTTATATCACAGCTCCCCGGAGTGCCAAGTGGGTAGCCACCCTGCCTTTCGCTCAGGCCCCCCACCACAACTGAAGTCATGGATCAGCGAGGGGCTAAACTGGGGTCCAGTAAAGGATGTGCCGATATTGCAGAGTCGCATCCGAGATCTCATTGAGAGAGACGTCAACCTGGTCACGGTGATGCAGGTCATGCTAGTTCGCCAGGTCCCGCCTTGCAAACGTAGACCTCTCCGTTTGTGGGAGTTCAACCCGGAGGGACCGCGAATCATTCAGCACTTCCTCGGCATGACACTCGAGGAGATGTACAAGTTGTTCTTCGGATCACAAATAAAGTGTCCGGACACCACCGAGGATGCGGGTCTGAGCTGTAATCGCCCGGATACCCAAGTAAGTAATCCCATGGCCGAACACAATGTTTCTCTTATTTATCATAACATCATTCTGAAAAGTCGCTCTTTGACCAGGACTGGATAACAAAGGCGAAGATGATCAGGTGTCCGGCCCCCCTTCCCGAGGGCTTGGCCAATCCAGTACTAGACAGAATGCTGGAGCCGGCGCCTTATCAGGTGCCCTTGAAGGAAGAGGAAGGGGGAATAAAGAGGCCGAAAGCAAGCCTCGCTCACTACTCGTCCCAACCGGGGGAATGAGCGCCTCCGCGAAGGAGGATAACCAGGGAGAAGAATCTGACATTCCCTCTCCCCGAGGAAAGAAGAGGACCACCTCTGAACATCCGGAAACAGAGGTTTCCAAACGGGGGAAGAAATCTTCACCAGAGGGTCCTGCCTCGGGGGGTACCCTTGCCGCACAGTGTCCGCAAGGGAATCAGCCCTCTACCGAGCTGTAAGTAATCAAAAAGTACTTAGTAGTGAAAATATCCTACCTTACTTCTGAAGACAATAACCGAAGCTTATATCTTGTAGTTCGGATCGTAGCCCTTCTCGACAGAGTTCGTCTTCGGGGGATCTTCTTCCGGAGATGATGGAGAGCGAAACACCTCCCCCTGCCACCCCGCCTCATGAGGCGGGCGACCCTGAAGTGTCATCGCGGAGGGTTTCTCCTGATCCGCCAAGGCCAGGGGGTAATCCCTTGGCCACCCGGAGTCCTCAGTATTCGGCTCCTAAAGAGAGCAACAGAAAGAGTTCGGAACCGTACAGTGTGCGGTCGGACGCACTGAAGGATCTTCTGGAGCAAGCGGCCATCTCAGAAGCGCATCGTACGCTAATGAGTACGGTAGTTGAAAGGATTTCATCCGCTGAAAGCGGATTGCATGAAGCTTTTATGAGTCTGCTGAAAGGCTTTGAGGTACGTGACATAGTGTATGTTTTTGACAGTACCTCACACGTTAGGTGTGCCCTATGCAGATAGTACCCCTGAGACTCTGGTTGTCGTCGAAAACGGCGGCAAACAGAGGATCATAGTCCCAGGTAATAACCAGACCGCCTTTATGTGCAGGTGGCTGAAGCTCCGGTGGCTAGCCGGACTGATGGGTTTGCCGAGCTAAAGCGGCAACTTGATGCGGCAGATGCCGACATCGTGCTTGTCAACAAGCGGCTTGACGAGGCACAGGGTAAGTGATTTCTCTGGTAATCAACGCATAGTAAGAGGAGCATGATGCCAGTACCTTTAATATGTTGTGACTGCAGATGGAGCTGCCACCGTGGAGACCCTTCGGGCAGAGCTTGCCCGAGCCAAGGAACAAGCAAGGAATAGCGATGCGGCCGCTCTAAAGGCGGTCGAAGAGCTGAGGGCCGAACAGTCCGCGCATCGCCAGAGCAAGGAAAGGATAGCCAAGATGGCCATTGAGTTGAAAGATGCCGCTGACCGTTACCAGCTTCTTGAAAAAGAAAGCCGAGCGCGGGCGACGGACCTGGAAAAGGCCATGGTAGCAGCCAAGGAAGCCCGCTCTAAAATTAGAGCGACGAAGGAGGAGTTGCATCAAGCTGCGGATATCGTGGCTGGGAAGCCCTTCTTGTTGCGGACTAAGTTCAGAGATCCGAAGTATGCTCCTCTTGATCAACTATGGAGTTCGGCGGACGCCTACGTGGATTTGGCGGCAAGTGCTACTGATGCGGCCGAGTACTTCAAGGATCAGAAAGATCGCGAAGTGGAAAAGCTGTTCTGGTCACAGTTCCATGCTCCAGTGCATCCGCTGCTGTTGAATGAGCGAATGGCCGAGTGGGCTGAGCTCCATAGGTTGTCCGGACTCGCCATGAGGTCCGTTGTGGATCATCTGTGGCCGGGAGGGCCAAGGCCGAATAGTTACTTTAGTTTAGTGCAACAATTCCTTGGTGCTGTGCCGCACATCGACGCTATGAAGAGGTCGGCGTGCATAGAGGGTGCGCGGATGGCCTTTGCCCGTGTCAAGACATACTGGGCAGAGATGGAGGCCACCACTGTTGCAACACAGGGCTCGGCCGTGGGCCGAGTGGCTGCCGAGCACTACTTTGAAGAAGTTCTTGAAGGCGCTCGTTCGATAGAGGCTCAGTGCTCGAAGAATATTATGTTCTAGTGACATGTACTCCCATTGTAAGAACAATGTTTTATTGAGTCGTCAAGGCTGTGTTTATACTTTTGCCTGAAAGTATTATGATGCCTCCTGTGCGGCCGTTTATGTATATATGTATATAACCTGAAAGTTTGCAGTCGTCGGCTTCCGCCCCCACGCATATAATGCGGGGGTGTTCGCAAAAAACGCGTATTCACACTTGATCCAACGTCTTGGTCCATTAAGGAGGTGGTAGCGCAGCGAACGAGGCAATCGGACTATATTGCTTTAACACTTTCACTTAGCCATAGGAGTTTGACGGTGGGGCTACTATATAGCCCCTGGTACTTCTGCGCTCGTCCGAATACGGGGCGCGTACGTACATGACCGGGAAACGGCCCTTCGTTAATGCGGAGGAATCCCGAAGATTCCACTGAGTCATTGAGTGGTTGACCAGTCTCGCGCTATATCATGACAGTCAGTTTTCGGCTTTCTCTACTGAGGTGCTCATCCGGATGAACCAGGGCACAATCGCAGTAGTTCTCCCAGTGCTACCTTAGCCGATATAGCGGAACGTAAGGTACCAAAACATGGGAGCCGGGCAAACCCAACATTTGACCAAAGACATGATTCGGAGCTGATGCATATAAGGCCAAACTCGCGACGACGAACACTCCCTAAGGTATTCGGTCTTTATAACATATGCCGGGCTGAACAATGCCCTTAATAATAAACCCCGGGTGTCCAGGTACATGCAATATCCTGACGTGCCACATGCCAATACGTCGGCATGATTCTCGGTTGTATTGAGTATCTGGAGGATGTGAACAACAAGAGACAGTAAAAAAGGTTTACGCAGGGTCTTAATCTAAAAAGAAACCTTTGAGCGGGTCCCTGTTGCACGTCTACGCCTGTGTCTGCGTTGTGCCGTGTCCTGGATGGGTGTAGCACGTTTGTCATCTGTAAAAGAGAAGAACTTAGGTGAAAGTTGTCATGCCAGAAAATTGGTTATTATCAATAAACCATTAAAATTCAAGATAAGTCAAGTTGAGCCGGACTAGCCCTGATTACACGCGGGAAGCCCCTAGTACCGTCTAGGAGGGCTTGATCATCAAACCAATCTCATGTATACGTAGTGGTGCACCGGACTCGTCTAACCGTGTCTGTGGTCTTGACGACATGTCATTTTTTCTGGTTGGTGAGGCCGTCTAGTGCTCGGCGGCTAAAGCCGCCGCACATTCTTCCGCGCGTAGAGCACGCTCAGTATTTCCGCTAACTGTGATGGTGCCACGTGGACCGGGCATCTTAAGTTTGAGAGAAGTGTAATGCGGGATTGCATTGAAACGAGCGAAAGCCGCTCTTCCGAGTGGTGCCTGATAGCCACCCCGGAATGGAGCGATGTAGAAAGTTAACCTTTCGCTTCGGAAGTTGTCGGAAGAACCGAATACAACCTCTAGTAATAGAGAGCCCGTGCAGTGGACCTCTAGGCCTGGTATTACTCCCTTGCAGGTAGTAGTACGGTGGCTTATCTTTGTCGGGTCTATCCCCATTTTGCGGACTGTGTCCTGATATATCAGATTTAGACCACTGCCGCCGTCCATGAGGACTCGTGTGAGATGGTATCCGTTTATTATTGGGTCTAACACCAAGGCAGCCAATCCTTCATGCCGGATGCTTGTCGCGTAATCCCCGCGATCAAAAGTGATCGGGCAGGCCAACCAGGGGTTGAACCTGGGGGTGACGGGCTCTATGGCGCCTGTGTCTCGGAGTGCATGTTTGCTTATCCTCTTCGTCACATGGAGCATATTGACTGTTTTAACCTCTGGTGGGAATTTTTTCTATCCCCCAGTGCTTTGCTGGCAAGGCTCGTCCTCGTCTTCGCTTGGTGTCTCCCTCCCCCCCTTGTGTTTGGTGTTTAGCTTACCTGCCTGCTTGAAGACCCAGCATTCTCTGTGGGTGTGATTTGCAGGTTTATCGGGGGTGCCATTAATCTGACATAGTTTGTCAAGAATCTTGTTTAGGCCAGATGGTCCATCTCTGTTGCCTTTGAAAGGCTTATTCCGATGGCCTGGCCGAGAGCCCCTGAATCCGGCGTTTACCGCCGTACTATCTGGGCTATCTTCTTTATTTCGATGCTTGTTTTTATTGCGTCGTGGTTTTCCATTGCCATCCCTGACTTCGGATGTGCTTGGGTCGCTGGTGCTACTGCGGGCTAACCAGCTGTCTTTGCCCGCGCAAAAGCGGGCCATGAGGCTTGTTAGGGCTGCCATTGTTCTCGGTTTTTCTTGGCCGAGGTGTCTGGTGAGCCATTCGTCTCGGACGTTGTGTTTGAAAGCTGCTAAGGCTTCGGCGTCCGGACAGTCGACGATTTGGTTCTTCTTGGTGAGAAACCTGTTCCAAAGCTTTCGGGCGGACTCTCCGAACTGTTGAATTATATGACTTAAATCATCTGCATCTGGAGGTCGGATGTAGGTCCCTTGAAAATTAGCCCGAAAAGCGTCCTCGAGCTCCTCCCAACTTCCAATTGAGTTTTCGGGGAGGCTTTTCAGCCAGTGCCGAGCTGGTCCTTTAAGCTTGAGGGGCAAGTATTTAATGGCACGGAGATCGTCTCCGCGAGCCATATGGATATGGAGGATAAAGTCCTCAATCCAGACCCCAGGGTCTGAGGTCCCGTCGTATGCCTCTATGTTCACTGGTTTGAATCCTTCTGGGAATTCGTGGTCCAGCACCTCATCGGTGAAACATAGGGGGTGTGCGGCACCCTTGTACTTGGATGTACCGTGGCGTTCGAATGGTTGTGGTATTTGGTTTTGTTTTTGTGTCGGAGCACGCTTTCTAGATCCATAAATGGATCTGGTCGTACCGGATTTTTGGCGCAAGTCCTCATGTACATCGTGTGTTGACTTATGTGCGTATTTGTTATCCGCTCTATCGCGGTCACAAGGTGGTGGATCCGGCCGGTTGGCCGTTTCATTTTTTGGCTGTGTGGGCTCTAAGGCCTCGTCGTCGAATTCAGGTAACAGCTTGCGCTTTGGATAGCTCTTTGTGTGGTAACTTCCACCATACTTTGCTTCGTTGTCGAGCACTTTGTTCCACCTGCTGTTGAGTGTATTTTGTACGGCCTTAAGCCTTTGCTTCTGCTTCTTCAGACTCCTCGCTGTGGCAATAAGCCTTCTGCGGAGGTTCTCTTGCTCCAGGTGCGTTTCCGGGATGATGTGTGCATCTTCGTCCGGACTGTTTTCCTCCCTAGAGGGGGTTTGATGAGGTTTATACTCGGCGTCGCCGTGTTCGGACGTCGGATCCGTACTATGTTCGCCGCTTGCAGCTTCATCGTGCTCTGCCGTCGGGGCAATGTGGTCGTCGTTTCCTCTAGAGTCGACTGTAGTGTTATTTTCTCTTGCGCTATTATCGCTATTTTTGCTATGGCGGGACTTAGAGCGGCGCCGCTGATGTCGGTGCTTGGGTTGCTTCTTGGAGGGGCCATCCTCCACTATCTCTTCGCCATTGCCTTCTTTGGGTGTATCCACCATGTAAATGTCATGTGATGAAGTGGCTGTCCGGCGCCATGTGGGCACTAGTTGCTGTTCGTCTCCTGCATCTTCGTCCATGCCGTCGATGTCTTCGAAGTCGAAGTTGAGCATGTCGGTTAAGTCGTCGACAGTGGCTACTAAGTGGGTGGTGGGTGGGCATCAAATTTCTTCGTTGTCAGTATCCCATTCTAGCCGGACATAATTCGGCCAAGGTTCTCCTGACAAGGAGAGATACTTTAAGGAATTTAGCACATCGCTGAAAGGCGAGTGCTGAAAGATATCCGCGGAGGTGAACTCCATGATCGGCGCCCAGTCGAATTCTGTGGGCACGGATGCAGGCGGTTTGGAGTCCGTGGCCGGAGACGAATCCAGTGGTTTGGCGACATGGCTCTCGTAAGGGGTGAAGTCAGTATCCGGCTCCATCGCCACTGAGAGTACGACCTCCATGGCGGGGTCTATCCCTCCGCTATTGGATGGCGCGATTTGCTCCAGATTGACGGACGGAGTAGTGGCAGATGCGATCTCCCGAATATTGTCTGACGGTAGAGTTACGTCATGCTTGTTGTAACTATGCAGCGCACCTGACATGGGCTCGAATCCATCGAAGATCAAGTCTCCGCGGATGTCGGCAGTCTAGTTTAAGTTTCTGAACCTGACCTGATGGCCAGGGGCGTAGCTCTCGATCTGCTCCAGATGGCCAAGTGAATTGGCCCGCAGTGCGAAGCCACCGAATACAAAGATCTGTCCAGGGAAGAAAACCTCACCCTGGACCCGCATCATTACTGATGATTGAAGGAGCCATCGAGCCATATGGTGACGGCATAGTGGAAGTCTCAATGAAAGCACCAATGTCGATGACAAAACCGGCGGATCTCGGGTAGGGGGTCCCGAACTGTGCGTCTAAGGCGGATGGTAACAGGAGGCAGGGGACACGATGTTTACCCAGGTTCGGGCCCACTTGATGGAGGAAATACCCTACATCTTGCTTGATTGTTCTTCATGATATGAGTATTACAAGAGTTGATCTACCATGAGATCGTAGAGGCTAAACCCTAGAAGCTAGCCTATGGTATGATTGTATGTTGTCCTACGGACTAAATCCTCCGGTTTATATAGACACCGGAGGGGGCTAGGGTTACACAAAGTCGGTTACAATGGAGGAGATCTACATATCTGTATTGCCTAGCTTGCCTTCCACGCCAAGGAGAGTCACATCCGGACACGGGGCGAAGTCTTCAATCTTGTATCTTCATAGTCCAACAGTCCGGCCAAAGGATATAGTCCGGCTATCCGGAGACCCCCTAATCCAAGACTCCCTCAAATACAAATGGAATTTATTGGAGAGAATTAAATGCAACTCTGAAGATTGGGATCTCGACGAAGGTAAAGAGTCAGGTATAACACCTAAGTTTGATTGTGTTAAATATTTTATGGATACCGATGTTTTCCGTAAATTTAGCACTAAATATGGACTTGACTCTGAGATAGTAGCTTCTTTCTGTGAATCTTTTGCTACTCATGTTGATCTCCCTAAGGAGAAGTGGTTTAAATATAATCCTCCCATTGAAGTAAAAGTAGTTGCACCTATTAAAGTTGAAGAAAAGACTATCACTTATAATGATCTTGTTGTTCCTACTGCTTATGTTGAGAAACCACCTTTCCCTGTTAGAATAAAGGATCATGCTAAAGTTTCAACTGTAGTCAACAAAAGTAATATTAAGACACCTAAACCCCCTGAGCAAATTAAAGTTGAACCTAAAATTGCTATGGTTAAATATCTCTTGGCCGATAATATTGATGGGCATGTTATTTACTTCTGTGATGAAGCTGCTAGAATTGCTAGGCCTGATGCTAAAAATAAACACAGTCCTATTGTAGGCATGCCTGTTATTTCTGTTAAAATAGGAGATCACTGTTATACCTAAAATTGCTATGGTTAAATATCTCTTGGCCGATAATATTGATGGGCATGTTATTTGCTTCTGTGATGAAGCTGCTAGAATTGCTAGGCCTGATGCTAAAAATAAACACAGACCTGTTGTAGGCATGCCTGTTATTTCTGTTAAAATAGGAGATCACTGTTATCATGGCTTATGTGATATGGGTGCTAGTGCTACTGCGATACCTATTTCCTTATACAAAGAAATTATGCATGATATTGCACCAGCTGAGATAGAAGGTATTGATGTTACCATTAAGCTTGCTAATAGAGATACTATTTCACCAATTGGGATTGTTAGAGACGTTGAAATCTTGTGTAGGAAGGTTAAATATCCTGCTGATTTTCTTGTTCTAGGTTCCCCACAAGATAGCTTTTGTCCCATTATATTTGGTAGACCCTTCTTAAATACTATCAATGCTAAGATAGACTGCAATAAGGATATTGTTTCTGTTGGTTTAGGGGATATGTCTCATGAGTTTAATTTTGCTAAATTTCATAGACAACCCCATGATAAAGAATTGCCTAGTAAAGATGAAATTATTAGTCTTGCTTCTATTGTCGTACCTCCTACTGATCCATTAGAACAATATTTGCTAGACCATGAAAATGATATGTTCATGAATGAAAGAAGGGAAATAGATGAAGTATTCTTTAAACAGGAACCTATTCTGAAACACAATTTTCCTATTGAAATCCTAGGGGATCCTCCTCCACCCAAGGGTGATCCCGTGTTTGAGCTTAAACCATTACCTGATACACTTAAATATGCTTATATTGATGAAAAGAAAATATTCTGTTATTATTAGTGCTAACCTTTCAGAGAAGCAGGAAGTGAAATTATTGAAAACTCTGAAGAAGCACCGTGCTGCTATAGGATATACTCTTGACGATCTTAAGGGCATTAGTCCCACTCTATGCCAACACAAAATAAATTTGGAGGAAGATGCCAAACCAATTATTGATCACCAACGACGGCTGAACCCTAAGATGAAAGAAGTGGCAAGAAAGGAAATACTAAAGCTCCTTGAGGAAGGTATAATTTATCCCGTCGCTGATAGTCAGTGGGTAAGTCATGTCCATTGTGTCCCTAAGAAGGGAGGTATTATTGTTGTTCCTAATGATAAAGATGAATTGATCCCGCAAAGAATTATTACAGGCTATAGGATGGTAATTGATTTCCGCAAATTAAATAAGGCTACTAAAACAGATCATTACCCTTTGCCTTTTATTGATCAAATGCTAGAAACATTATCCAAAAATACACATTTTTGCTTTCTAGATGGTTACTTTGGCTTCTCTCAAATACCTGTGTCATCTGATGATCAATCAAAGACCACTTTTACTTGCCCTTTCGGTACTTTTTCTTATAGATGTATGCCTTTTGGTTTATGTAATGCACTTGCTACCTTTCAAAGATGCATCATGGCTATATTTTCTGACTTTTGTGAAAAGATATGTGAGGTTTTCATGGACGATTTCTCCGTTTATGGATCCTCTTTTGATGATTGCTTAAGCAACCTTGATCGAGTTTTGCAGAGATGTGAAGAAACTAATCTTGTTCTGAATTGGGAGAAATGCCACTTTATGGTTAATGAAGGTATTGTCTTGGGGCATAAAATTTCTGAAAGAAGCATTGAAGTTGGTAAAGCTAAAGTTGATGCTATTGAATACATGCCATGTCCCAAGGACATCAAAGGTATAAGAAGTTTCCTCGGTCACGCCGGTTTTTATAGGAGGTTCATTAAGGACTTCTCAAAAATTTCTCGGCCTCTGACTAATCTATTACAAAAAGATATTCCTTTTGTCTTTGATGATGATTGTGTAGAAGCATTTGAAATACTTAAGAAAGCATTGATTTCTGCACCTATTGTTCAGCCACCTAATTGGAATTTACCCTTTGAAATTATGTGTGATGCTAGTGATTATGCTGTAGGTGTTGTTCTAGGGCAAAGAGTTGATAAGAAATTAAATGTTATTCAATATGCTAGTAAAACTCTAGACAATGCCCAGAGAAATTATGCTATTACTGAAAAGGAATTCTTAGCAGTTGTATTTGCTTGTGATAAGTTCAGACCTTATATTGTTGATTCTAAAGTAACTGTTCACACTGATCATGCTGCTATTAAATACCTTATGGAAAAGAAAGATGCTAAACATAGACTTATTAGATGGGTTCTCCTTCTACAAGAATTTGATTTGCATATTATTGATAGAAAGGGAGCTGAGAACCCTGTTGCAGACAACTTGTCTAGGTTAGAAAATGTTCTTGATGACCCACTACCTATTGATGATAGCTTTCCCGATGAACAATTAAATGTCATAAATGCTTCTCGTACTGCTCCATGGTATGCTGATTATGCTAATTATATTGTTGCTAAATTTATACCACCTAGTTTCACATACCAACAAAAGAAAAAGTTCTTCTATGATTTGAGACATTACTTTTGGGATGACCCACATCTTTATAAAGAAGGAGTAGATGGTATTATTAGACGTTGTGTACCCGAGCATGAACAGGAACAGATCCTACACAAGTGTCACTCCGAGGATTATGGAGGACACCATGCTGGAGATAGAACTGCACACAAGGTATTGCAATCCGGTTTTTATTGGCCTACTCTCTTCAAGGATGCCCGTAAGTTTGTCTTGTCTTGTGATGAATGTCAAAGAATTGGTAATATTAGTAGACGTCAAGAAATTCTAATGAATTATTCACTTGTTATTGAACCATTTGATGTTTGGGGCTTTGATTATATGGGACCCTTTCCTTCCTCTAATGGGTATACACATATCTTAGTTTTTGTTGATTACGTTACTAAGTGGGTAGAAGCTATTCCAACTAGTAGTGTTGATCATAACACCTCTATTAAGATGCTTAAAGAAGTTATTTTCCCAAGGTTTGGAGTCCCTAGATATTTAATGACTGATGGTGGTTCACATTTTATTCATGGTGCCTTTCGTAAAATGCTTGCTAAGTATGACGTTAATCATAGAATTGCATCTCCTTATCGCCCACAGTCTAGTGGTCAAGTAGAATTGAGTAACAGAGAGATCAAATTAATTTTGCAAAAGACTGTTAATAGATCTAGAAAGAATTGGTCCAAGAAACTTGATGATGCATTATGGGCCTATAGAACTGCATATAAAAATCCTATGGGTATGTCTCCGTATAAAATGGTTTATGGTAAAGCATGTCACTTACCTCTTGAGTTAGAACATAAGGCATATTGTGCCATTAAAGAGCTCAACTATGACATCAAACTTTTCGGTGAGAAGATGTTATTGACATCAGCTCACTTGATGAATGGAGAAATCAGGCTTATGAAAATGCCAAGCTGTTTAAAGAAAAAGTTAAAAGATGGCATGACAAAAGGATACAAAAGCGTGAGTTCAATGTAGGTGATTATGTATCGCTATACAACTCCCGTTTAAGATTTTTTGCAGGAAAACTTCTCTCTAAATGGGAAGGTCCTTACGTTATCGAGGAGGTCTATCGTTCCGGTGCCATAAAAATCAACAAATCGAAGGCACAAATCCGAGGGTGGTGAACGGTCAAAGAATGAAACATTATATCTCAGGTAATCCTATAAATGTTGAAACTAATGTTATTGAAACCGTAACCCCGGAGGAATACATAAGTGACACTATCCAGAACGTTTCAGATATGTGGTACGGTAAGTAAACCGACTCCAAAACAGTTCTAATGGCAATTTTTCTCTGTTTTGGAATATTTAGAAAAATAGGAAAATAAGAAGCATACCGGAAAGGACACGAGGCTCCCGCGAGGGTGGGAGGCGCGCCCTACCCCCCTGGGCACGCCCCTGCCTCATGGGCACCTCGTGTGCTCTCCGGACTCCGTTTTCTTGCACGATACTTCTTTTGGTCGGTAAAAATTCATTATATAATCTCCCGAATGTTTTGACCACCGTATCACGCAAATATCTCTTGTCTTTGTTTCGAGCTATTTCTGCTGCAGATTAGAGCAAGATGTCTTCTCAAGAGTCAGTCGGGGAGAGTCGGGTGTGTCATCCGACACCAGGTCCAGGGGCAAACAGCGATGCCTATCACTTTGGGCCCTCAACGGAGGAAGAAATGGAAGATGACTTGAAAATGATAGATGCCATGGAGGAGGATCAAGAAGTTACTTCTTGTTTCCGGGCAGGATCCACGATGGGGGAACCACAGAGCTCAGCTATTCCAAACTCGATTATCACTTCCAATGTTAGATTTCTTTCTTATGAAAATATGAAAAAGAGTGTTACTTGTTCTCCCGCAGCTATGCAACATCCTTGGGTGAAAGGAGCTTTGCCATCACTGGCAAGCTCCGTAAGGAAATAATGAACCTCAAGCAACAAGTCAATAAGCTCTAGGAAGAGAATCGTATCCTGAGGGGCATCATCGCCAAGAATATCACATCACCACCCCCGAAGAAGGAGACATAATCACACGGATATGGGCACTCCCCTTGGCAACTGCCAAGCTTGGGGGAGTGCCCCGGTATCGTATCACCATCACTTTTATCCTTACCGTTTTTCTTAGTTCAATCATTTTGATAATATCTTGATCTAGTAGAATAAAGTTTTAGTATGATCTAGTTGTGAGTTTTGCTTTATGGTCCTTCTATGTAATCGAGTCCATGAGCTATATATAATAAAGATTAGTGTTGAGTCAAGGGCTTGAATATTTTGCTATGATCTTGAGGGAATAAAATAAAAGAGAAGAAATAAAAAAGCAAAGAGATCATATGGATCTTATGGAGAGTAATGACTTCACATATAAAGAGTATGATGAATAAAAGTTGTTGAGAGTTGACAAACATAGTTTTGGTCATTGTTGCAATGAATAGGAAGTAATAAAGAAAGAGAGGTTCACATATAAATATACTATCTTGGACATCTTTATGATTGTGAGCACACATTAAAGTATGGCATGCTAAGAGTTAACGTTGGACAAGGAAGACAACATAATGGGTTATGTTTTCTTTCATCTGAGATGAATTACATTGTCATGGATCATCCAACATGTTGAGCTTGCCTTTCCCTCTCATACTAGCCAATTACTTTTCACCAAGTAGAGATACTACTTGTGCTTCCAAATATCCCTAAACCCAGTTTTGCCATGAGAGTCCACCATATCTACCTATGGATTGAGTAAGATCCTTCAAGTAAGTTGTCATCGGTGCAAGTAATAAAAATTTGCTCTCTAAAATATGTATGACTTATTACTGTGGGTGAAAATAAGCTTTATACGATCTTGTGATGTGGAAGAAATAAAAGTGACAGACTGCATAATAAAGGTCCATATCACAAGTGGCAATATAAAGTGACGTTCTTTCGCATTAAGATTTTGTGCATCCAATTATAAAAGCGCATGACAACCTCTGCTTCCCTTTGCGAAGGGCCTATCTTTTTCCTTTATCATCTACCTTACAAAAGAGTCATGGTGATCTTCACCTTTCCTTTTTACATTTTATCCTTTGGCAAGCACAATATGTTGGAAAGATCCTGATATATATATATAGCTAATTAGATGTGAGTCTTCATGAACTATTATTGTTTACATTACCCTTGAGGTAAAACATTGGGAGGCAAAACTATAAGCCCCTATCTTTCTCTGTGTCCGATTAAAACTTCATACCCATGAATATTGCGTGAGTGTTAGCAATTGTGAAAGACTAAAAGATGGTTGAGTATGTGGACTTGCTGAAAAGCTCTTATATTGACTCTTTCCTACGTTATTATAAATTGCAATTGCCTCAATTACTGAGATTAGAGGTTGTCGGTTCTCAATGAAGCTTATGATTCATACTTGAAATTGTGATTGAATTGTTACTTTAGCATAAGAGATCATATGACTATATATATATATATATATATATATATATATATATATATTGCTGTTCTAAGAATGATCATGATGCCCTCATGTCCATATTTTATTTTTGTCGACACCTCTATCTCTAAACATGTGGACATATTTTTCGATTTCGGCTTTCGCTTGAGGACAAGCGAGGTCTAAGCTTGGGGGAGTTGATACGTCCATTTTGCATCATGCTTTTATATCGATATTTACTGCATTATGGGTTGTTATTACACATTATGTCACAATACTTATGCCTATTCTCTCTTATTTTACAAGGTTTACATGAAGAGGGAGAATGTCGGCAGCTGGGATTCTGGGCTGTAAAAGGAGCAAATATTAGAGACCTATTCTGCACAGCTCCAAAAGTCCTGAAACTTCACGGAATCTATTTCCAGAATATATAAAAAATAACGCAAGAAGTTCCAAAGGGGGGCCACACCCTGGCCATGAGGGTGGGGGCACGCCCTACCCCCCTGGGCGTGCCCCCTACCTCGTGGGCCGCTTGGTGGCCCTCCGATGCCCATCTTCTGCTATATGGATTCTTCCGTTGAGGAAAAATCATAAGCAAGCTTTCGGGACGAGACTCCGCCGCCACGAGGCGGAACCCTGGCGGAACCAATCTAGGGTTCCGGCGGAGCAGTTCTGCCGGGGAAACTTCCCTCCGGGAGGGGGAAATCATCACCATTGTCATCACCAACGATCCTCTCATTGGGAGGGGGTCAATCTCCATCAACATCTTCACCAGCACCATCTCATCTCAAACCCTAGTTTATCTCTTGTATCCCATCTTTGTATCCAAACCTCAGATTGGTACCTATGGGTTGCTAGTAGTGTTGATTACTCCTTGTAGTTGATGCGAGTTGGTTTATGTTGGGGATATTATTACTGGACACAAACCGGCCAGGAGTGGCCGGGTTAACTCTATGATGATTAGAAGCCCAGGAAGACAAAGGATGGTGGCGCTTTATGAAGGCCCAAGGCCCAAAGGCGGGTTAAGGCCTGTAGACATAAACCGACATTATCATGTAACTTGTATTGTAAGATAGGAGGAATAGAGACCGAGTTGGACACATTGATGATCCGGCCTCGGGACTCTGTAAACCGGCGGGCGTCGACCTATGTATATAAAGGGGCGACCCGGTGGTGGTTTAGGGACAACACACAACAACTCGAGAACCAGGCAAAGTGGATTCGCTCCCTGGTCATCGAAACCCTAGCAATTCCATCACAACTGGAGTAGGCTTTTACCTTCATCGTAAGGGGCCGAACCAGTATTAAACTCTTGCATCCTTCGTCCGCTTTAACCCCTTTAAGCTAACCCATAGCGATGGCTCCACGACTAAGTCCTTTCACAAGGAAATCTGTCGTGACAAAACCACGACAGTTGGCGCCCATCGTGGGGCTATCGCACGATGGTTTCGAGTTCTTGAAGGGCAGCTTTGAAAGACTCAAGGGATACGCTGTGGGCCAGATGAATAAAAGTCGTCGCGGCAAGCTCTACATCAATGACGCAGGATGGGGTCCTGAGGCCAGTTCAGTCGAGTACGGGTACCGGGTCCCCTTTGGTGGAATTCACGTCTTTATCGGCAAGATCGGCGAACTGGGCCCTGAGCTGGACATCTGCACCGACATCATCGAGACGGCTCAGTGTGCAAGCTCTTCCCAGGTTCAGCCCACCGTAAAGCATGTCTTCGTAGGTGTCATCCATGGAGCGGAATATGAGGATAGATCGGCATCTGGTGGCGAAACCGTTATCTGCTCTGATGACGAGTCTTCAACCGGAGAAACCGAGTCGCTGTACCAGCTGTAGGATGGCTGGATTAGTGGAAGTTCCAATGGCAACAGTATTCTAGACCCCCTTGATCTGCCAAGCCGGGTCGCGGTCTTCATGGTCGATACACAACCAGCGCAGCACTCTTCTACCTCCGCGGCAAAGATCTCCGGTTCAGCAACAGCAACACCAGCGGGAGCAGGGGCTCTGCGCCGCCTCCGGCTCAGGTTTTGTCCGATCTATTCGATGCTTTGGCAATGTTGCTGGCAGCGGAGGTGGACGCGGCAAACCGGGATCAGCACAACGTAGAGATTGCAAAGGTGAAGGATCAGATAACTCAAGCTAAAGTGGACCTGGCAGTAGAAAACACTAGGATGGCTACAGAGCAAGCCGGATTGGAGGCTCGGGCGTACTGGCTTATGCTGGATCAGAGTACGTCAGATGACGTCATGAGGAGAAGATACTGGTCGCGCCTTCCGTCGTTCTTGGAGGCGAGGAATCTCTTTAACACGCCAGGAGCGGGCACCAGCAACCAACCTGTGGTAAACCGGGCGGAGGCACCTGGGACCGAGGCACCGGTTCAGCCTCGTGCGGCGGATCCGCCGCCTCCTCCTTGTCAGAACGACATTCCATCACGACACGTCTCAACACCTCCGGGTCATTACTCCAACACATTGGATAACATGATTGATGCCGCTTCACGATTGGCAGCTCTCCCGATTGATGGTGAGTCCCCAGTAGCAGTTGAGACACGATGGGCTAGGGAGCTCCTTCAGACGTCTTTGACTCAGCAGCAGGCCTATTCATATAGCCGCGAAAGGATTCATTCTACTCCCGTCCCAAGCCGGAGCTACAATAGGCATATCGATGAACCGGTTGTATCAAGCAGTGCGAGGAATCGTAATCTGCCCCGTGGAAATAACTCAACGGTTGGTGGTGGCAATGCCCAGGATGTAGTGGATCCCGCTAGGGCACGTCGGGAAGCCGAGTTAGCGGCACAACACGAAGCTCCGATTCGTCAGCTCACGCCGGTTCGTCCAACAACATCGGCGGAACCAGGGGTTACCTCCAGTTCTTTGGGAGTGGCATGTCTTGTCCCAGCGTTGCGCAATGTACGGTTACCCAAGGATTTCAAAGGCCTACGTAAGGTGCCGAATTACACTGCCGATTTATCCCCTGAGTCTTGGGTGGAGAGTTATGAGATGGCAATGGAGATGCTGGATGTGGACGAAGCGGCGTGTGCCAAATACTTTACCATGATGTTGGAGGGAACAGCTCGCACATGGTTGAAAAATCTGCCAGCCAACTCTATTGGATCGTGGGCCGAATTAAGGGCCTGGTTTATCCAGAACTTCAAAGATACGTGCAAGCAGCCCATGTCCATCGTGGATTTAGCTGCATGTGTCCAGGAGGAAGGAGAATCAACAACCCACTGGGTGCGCCAGGTTTCGGAGATTTTGCATTCATCAAACCGCATCAATGCTGACATAGCCATTTTAACATTGGAAGGCAATTGCCAGTTTGCACCTTTGAAGCTGAAATTGGGATGGCTCAAACGTCATTGTAATGACATGGGAACGCTTATGGCGGCTCTGGTAAAATATGCCGACTCTGATAGTACCAAGGACCCCGAGTCTGATAATGACAAGACAGAGAAGGGAAAGAAGAGCGGCAACACCAAGGGGCAGCAGCATAATTCGGCAGGTCATGGAACAATGGTAAACGCAAGGCAGATAATAGCTTGGACTTTGTGGCTAACACCAACACCCAAGATAATGGTCAGCGGCATAAGGGTAAATCACCCCGGTGGGGTGGAGGGTCAGGCCCCAATCTGGAGTGCCTGTTAAACCAGCCTTGCCCAAAGCACGGATCAAAGGAGAGGCCAGCTACGCATCTTTGTAAGGATTGCTTCATCTTGCGGGAGTTCAAAAATTCAAAACTCTTTCAATATGACAATTAACCACCTGGCAGTTCTGGAGGCGGTTTCCATGGGCCGGGTTATGGTGGTGGCAGTTCCAATTCAGGGTTCTAGGGCAACCAAACCGGACATGGCAATCAAAACAGCCAGGCAACCAGGGAGGTTACAACCATCAGGGGAATCAATAGCAGCAGCAATCGGGTTATCAGAGCAATCCAAAACATTTGAATAGTGGGAAGTATCATGTCTTCACCACTAGCTTATGTAAGCGCGATCAGAAGCTTCATAAAAGAGCTGTGAAGTCCATTGAACCGGCGGTACCTCATTATCTGCGCTGGTCTGAACAACCCATCCTGTGGAGTCGAGAGGATCATCCACCCCGGGTTGACAATCCGGGTCATCTAGCTTTAGTGGTGGCACCCCAGGTTGGGGGGTATAAATTTACCCGGGTGCTTATGTATGGAGGAAGCAGTATCAATATCCTTTACTATGAAACCTTTCGTCGCATGGGGTTAACAGATAAGAATCTTAAATCGTCGAACACTGTGTTTCATGGGGTAGTGCCTGTTAAATCGGCATACCCAGTTGACAAGATAGCTCTGGAAGTTGCTTTTGGAGACGATCATGATTCAAGATCAGATGTATTGACTTTTGAAGTGGTGAAAATCAAGAGTCCATAGCATGCCCTGTTCGGACGGCCGGCTTATGCTAAGTTCATGGCAAGGCCTTGTTATGTTTATTTGTAGCTTAAGATGCCGGGTCATAAGGGGACCATCACGGTGCATGGAAGCCGGAAGATTGCTTTGGAATGTAAAGAAGGTGATGCAGCTTATGCTGAGTCGGTTTGTGCCACGGAGGAGCTGAAATTTTACAAAGACAATGTTGATCTGGCAGATATGATTTCTCTAAAAGGCCAACTATTGGGCATGATCTGGCACTGGAGTTTAAATCGGCTGAGGAGACTAAGCTGGTTGACTTTGTTCTTGGCGATTCATCCAAGTAGTTCAGCATCAGCGCTAACCTGGGTCCGAAATAGGAAGGCACGCTCATCGAGTTCATCTGTGAGAACCGGGACATCTTTGCATGGAAGCCTTCTGACATGCCAGGTGTACCGAGGGAACTCGCTGAGCACACCCTTAATATAGATCCTAAGTTCAAACCGGTCAAGCAGTTTCTTCGCCGCTTCAACGAAGAAAGGCGTAAAGCTATTGGTGAGGAGGTAGCCCGGCTCTTGGCAGTAGGGTTTATTGTGGAGGTCTTTCACCCTGAGTGGCTAGCTAAAATGGTGTTGGTACTTAAGAAAAACGGCACTTGGCGTATGTTTGTGGATTACACAGACTTAAACAAAGCCTGTCCAGCTGACCCCTTTGCTCTCCCTCGAATCGATCAAATTATTGATGCTACAGCAGGTTGTGACTGTTTGTGTTTTCTGGATGCTTATTCTGGTTATCATTAGATCAAAATGGCAGTTAAGGACCAGGAGAAGACAGCCTTCATAACTCCCTTTGGAGCCTTCTGCTATGTACCTATGCCCTTCGGGCTCAAGAGTGCCCAGGCAACTTATCAGCGCTGTGTTCAGAATTGTCTACATAAACAGATTGGGCGCAACTTATCAACTTATCAACGTACATGATATTGTGGTGAAATCTAGAAAGGAGGAGACATTGTTAGGTGACTTGAGGGAAACTTTTGATAACCTCCAGGTTTATAAGATGATGCTTAATCCGGCCAAATGTGTCTTTGGTGTACCGGCAGGCAAGCTTTTGGGTTTTCTGGTGTCTAACAGGGGGATTGAAGCTAATCCGGAGAAGATCGCGGCTATCACGTCTCTGGCTAAACCGGCGTGCATTAATAATGTTCAACGTTTGGTGGGCCAGATTGCAGCCTTAAGATGGTTTATCAGTCGCCTTGGAGAGAAGGCTATCCCTTTGTATCAGATGTTAAAGAAAATGGATCACTTCGTCTGAAGTGATGCTGCTGATGAAGCACTTGCAGATATGAAAAGACAGTTAGCCGAGCCACCTGTCCTTGCGGCTCCGGTTGATAAGGAGCCCTTATTGCTACATGTGGTTGCTAATGCCCGAGCTGTTAGTGTGGCTATTGTTGTGGAGCGCAAGGAGGCTGGGAAAGAGTATCCGGTTCAACGGTCGGTTTATTATATCAGCGAGGTGCTTATCGAGTCCAAACAGAGATACCCACATTGGCAGAAACTAGTGTATGGAGTTTTTATGGCAAGCCGGAAGCTCAAGCATTATTTTCACGGTCATCCTATCACAGTGGTCAGTTCAGCCCCCCTGGGAGATATCATCCAAAACAGAGAATCAACCGGCCGGATTGCTAAGTGGGCTATTGAGCTTGGACCTCACGGGCTAAAATATACACCTCACACATCAATCAAATCCCAAGCACTTGTGGACTTCATCAATGATTGGACAGAGTCGCAAGCACCGCAGGAAAAGCCAGACAACACTTATTGGACTATTCACTCTGATGGGTCCAGGCAATTGGAGGGCTCGGGGCAGGAGTCATATTAACTTCCCCATGAGGTGATAAGTTTTGTTATGTTCTCCGTTTAATGTTCCCTTGTACTAACAATGCAGCTGAGTATGAGGCCTTGCTCCATGGTGTTCGGATGGCTAAGGAAATGAACTTAAGTCGGGTTAAGTGCTTTGGTGACCCGGACCTGGTGGCTCAGCAGGTATCTGGCACTTGGGATTCCTAGGATCCACATATGGCAGCATATAGACGAGAGGTGGATGCAGTGGCTGGTCACTTCAAGGGTTATCAAGTGGACCATATAGACCGACGGAAGAATGAAGCAGCAGACGCTTTAAGTCGCTTAGGCTCTCAACGTAAACTGGTGCCACCCAATACCTTCCTCGATCTACTGCATAATCCCTCACTGAAGATACCTACGGAGGACGATTTGGCTGTGCCCGACCCGGAGGCTCAATTGGTGGCGGCTCTTCATGTTATTCCGGATTGGACGGTCCCGTACCTAGCATACATGAACCGGGGCGAGTTGCCAGACGACGAAAGCTTGGCCTGGCAGATAATCCGGCGATCCAAGTCAATGACCATTGTCAATGGGGAGCTACATCATTGTAGCGTCGCAGGAGCATTTCAGCGTTGTGTCTCTCCTCAAGAAGGTTGTGAGATCTTGCGTGAGATCCACGAGGGAGATTGTGGTCACCACGTCGATTCAAAATCCTTGGTGGCTAAGGATTTTTGTCACGGCTTCTATTGATTGACGGCTCATGCTGATGCTGAGGATTTGGTAAAGAGGTGTGATGGTTGTCAAAAGTTTTCACGCCGTGCCCATGTTCTGGCCCAAGAATTAAGAATGATCCCAATAACTTGGCCGTTTGCAACTTGGGGGCTCAATATGGTTGGACATTTTAAGAGGTCCAAGGACAAGAAGACTCACCTGTTGGTAGCAGTTGATAAGTTTACCAAGTGGGTAGAGGTAGAGCCAGTCAGTAAGTGTGATGCGGCCACGGTGGTTCAATTCATCAAAAAGGTGATATCCCGGTTTGGTTTTCCACACAACATTGTCACTGATAATGGTACTAATCTGTCCAAGGGTGCTATGGAGGAATTTTGTCAACGAGAGCACACCCGGCTTGACATGTCATCAGTGGCTCGCCCCCAATCTAATGGTCAGGCATAATGATCCAATCAAGAAATTTTGAGAGGTATCAAGCCCCGGCTTATGGTTCCTTTAAAGCGGACACCGGGTTGTTGGGTGGAGGAGTTACCTTCCGTGTTATGGAGCATCAACACCACACCAAACAGATCTACGGGTTACACGCCTTTCTTCATGGTTTAGGGAGCAGAAGCAGTTCTCCCTAGTGACATACGTCATGACTCGCCCCGTGTGGCGGCTTATGTTGAAGCTGATAATGAAAAAGTGCGCCAAGACTCATTGGACCTGTAAGATGAGGAGCGTGATCTTGCGGTGGCACGTTCAGCGATTTATCAACAAGATCTGCGATGTTATCACAGCCGCCAGGTTAAAACCAAAACTTTTCAAGAAGGCGATCTGGTGCTCCGGCTCATCCAGGATCAGACTGGTATGCACAAGCTATCCCCACCTTGGGAAGGGCCTTTTGTGGTCAGCAAAAAATTGCACAATGGATCATACTACCTTATCGATGTTCGAGAGCACAAAGACTCACGTAAATCAGAGGAGGAGACCCAGCGGCCGTGGAATATAGCTCATCTTTGGCCTTACTATACTTGATCCATAGGCTCTTTTTTATGTACATAATTATGACAATGTATATATTATAGTAAATATAATAAACCGGAGCCTCAGCTAAAGCGGGGTCTCTGTTTGTTTTTACATCATATGTGTTTTCATGGGGGCTTCTGTTTACAAAGCGGAGTTCTGTTGATCCGGCTTGTAAAGCCACACATATAAAAGGAAATCACTAGGGGGCTTGGTCATGTATGAACCTTAGCTACACCTCTTGATCGGCTTAGGGCTAAAGGGAGATCACTAGGGGGCTTGGTTGTATTCACACCATAGCTACACCTCTTGATAGGCTTAAGGCCAATAGGAAATTATGTGGGGCCAAAGAGAGTGTTGCACCAGCACAACTCAAACATAGGCACCTACCTAGCACAGCTCAAATATTACTTGGGGGATCTTTGCTTCTCAAAGAACAAAGAGTCTGCACCCTTGTAATAGGCTATCAAGCCAGGCTTGTAAGCCAGGTGTATTCACCTAAAACCCCGGGTTATCCTGCCTCTTTAAGTAAGCCACTCCGTCCACGTAAACCTGGTATGACCCGTCGCATGTTTGACAAGTCAATCTCATAGACCCTGAACTTGTCAAAGTTAAAACGATGATTGGTTAAAGATTGAGGTCCATCTTAAAAGGCTTTGAAAATGGTTTAACTCAGTGGGTTGCTAGTAGTGTTGATTACTCCTTGTAGTTGATGCTAGTTGGTTTACTTGGTGGAAGATTATATGTTCAGATCCATTATGCATATTAATACCCCTCTGATTATGAACATGAATATGTTCTGTGAGTAGTTACGTTTGTTCCTGAGGACATGGGGGAAGTCTTGCTATTAGTAGTCATGTGAATTTGGTATTCGTTCGATATTTTGATGAGATGTATGTTGTCATCCCTCTAGTGGTGTCATGTGAACGTCGACTACATGACACTTCACCATTGTTTGGGCCTAGAGGGAGGCATTGGGAAGTTATAAGTAGATGATGGGTTGCTAGAGTGACAGAAGCTTAAACCCTAGTTTATGCGTTCCTTCGTAAGGGGCTGATTTGGATCCATATGTTCCATGCTATGGTTAGGTTTACCTTAATACTTCTGTTGTAGTTGCGGATGCTTGCAATAGGGGTTAATCATAAGTGGGATGTTTGTCCAAGTAAGGACAGCACCCAAGCACCGGTCCACCCACATATCAAATTATCAAAGTACCAAACGTGAATCATATGAACGTGATGAAAACTAGCTTGACGATAATTCCCATGTGTCCTCGGGAGCGCTTTCCTTCATATAAGAGTTTGTCCAGGCTTGTCCTTTGCTACAAAAAGGATTGGGACATCTTGCTGCACCTTATTTACTTTTATTACTTGCTACTCGTTACCAATTACCTTATCACAAAACTATCTGTTACCGATAACTTCAGTGCTTGCAAAGAATACCTTGCTGAAAACCGCTTAGCATTTCCTTTTGCTCCTCGTTGGGTTCGACACTCTTACTTATCGAAAGGACTATGATAGACACCCTATACTTGTGGGTCATCAGCCACCTACCGTAGTGGAGGGCGCGCCCCCTGCCTCGTGGGCCACCTCGCAGGCCGCCAATGTCCATCTTCTGGTATAAGGTGTCTTTTGCCCTGGAAAAAATCAGAAGGAAGCTTTCGGGACGAAGCGTCGCTGTCACGAGGCGGGACCTTGGCGGAACCAATCTAGGGCCCCGGCGGAGCTGTTCTACCGGGGAAACATCCCTCCGGGAAGGGGAAATTGTCACCATCGTCATCACCATCGATCCTCTCATCGGGAGGGGGCCAATCTCCATCAACATCTTCACCAGCACCATCTCCTCTCAAACCCTAGTTCATCTCTTGTATCCGATCTTTGTCTGAAAACCTCAGATTGGTACCTGTGGTTTGCTAGTAGTGTTGATTACTCCTTGTAGTTGATGCTAGTTGGTTTATTCGGTGGAAGATTATATGTTCAGATACTTTATGCATATTAATACCCCTCTTATTGTGAACATGAATATGATTTGTGAGTAGTTACGTTTGTTCCCGGGGACATGGGAGAAGTCTTGCTATAAGTAGTCATGTGAATTTGGTATTCATTCGATATTTTGATGAGATGTATGTTGTCTTTCCTCTAGTGGTGTTATGTGAACATCGACTACATGACACTTAACCATTGTTTAGGCCTAGGGGAAGGCATTGGGAGGTAATAAGTAGATGATGGGTTGCTAGAGTGACAGAAGCTTAAACCCTAGTTTATGCGTTGCTTCGTAAGGTGCTGATTTGGATCCAGATGTTTCATGCGATGGTTAGGTTTACCTTAATTCTTCTTTTGTAGTTGCAGATGCTTGCGAGGGGGGTTAATCATAAGTGGGATGCTTGTCCAAGGAAGGGCGGTACCCAAGCACCGGTCCACCCACATATCAAATTATCAAAGTAACGAACGTGAATCATATGAGCGTGATGAAAACTAGCTTGACGACAATTCCCGTGTGTCCTCAGGAGCGTTTCCCTTTATATAAGTTTGTCCAGGATTTTCCTTTGCTACAAAAAGGATTGGGCCACCTTTCTGCACCTTGTTTACTTTTGTTACTTGTTGCTCGTTACGAATTACCTTATCACAAAACTATCTGTTACCGATAATTTCAATGCTTGCAGAGAATACCTTACTGAAAACCGCTTGTCATTTCCTTTTGCTTCTCATTGGGTTCGACACTCTTACTTATCGAAAGGACTATGATAGACCCCCTATACTTGTGGGTCATCAGCCACCTACCGTAGTGGAGGGCGCGCCCTACCCCCGTGGGCGCGCCCCCTGCCTCGTGGGCCACCTGGCAGGCCGCCGATGCCCATCTTCTGGTATAAGGTGTCTTTTGACCTGGAAAAAATCAGAAGGAAGCTTTCGGGACGAAGCGTCGCTGTCACGAGGCGGGACCTTGGCCGAACCAATCTAGGGCCCCGGCGGAGCTGTTCTGCCGGGGAAACATCCCTCCGGGAAGGGGAAATTGTCACCATCGTCATCACCATCGATCCTCTCATCGGGAGGGGGCCAATATCCATCAACATCTTCACCAGCACCATCTCCTATCAAACCCTAGTTCATCTCTTGTATCCGATCTTTGTCTCAAAACCTCAGATTGGTACCTGTGGTTTGCTAGTAGTGTTGATTACTCCTTGTAGTTGATGCTAGTTGGTTTATTCGGTGGAAGATTGTAGGTTTAGATCCTTTATGCATATTAATACCCCTCTGATTGTGAACATGAATATGATTTGTGAGTAGTTACGTTTGTTCCCAAGGACATGGGAGAAGTCTTGCTATAAGTAGTCATGTGAATTTGGTATTCGTTTGATATTTTGATGAGATGTATGTTGTCTTTCCTCTAGTGGTGTTATGTGAACATCGACTACATGACACTTCACCATTGTTTGGGCCTAGGGGAAGGCATTGGGAGGTAATAAGTAGATGATGGGTTGCTAGAGTGACAGAAGCTTAAACCCTAGTTTATGCGTTGCTTCGTAAGGTGCTGATTTGGATCCAGATGTTTCATGCGATGGTTAGGTTTACCTTAATTCTTCTTTTGTAGTTGCAGATGCTTGCGAGGGGGTTAATCATAAGTGGGATGCTTGTCCAAGGAAGGGTGGTACACAAGCACCAGTCCACCCACCTATCAAATTATCAAAGTAACGAACGTGAATCATATGAGCATGATGAAAACTAGCTTGACGACAATTCCCGTGTGTCCTCAGGAGCGTTTTCCTTTATATAAGTTTGTCCAGGCTTTTTCTTTGCTACAAAAAGGATTGGGCCACCTTTCTGCACCTTGTTTACTTTTGTTACTTGTTGCTCGTTACGAATTACCTTATCACAAAACTATCTGTTACCAATAATTTCAATGCTTGCAGAGAATACCTTACTGAAAACCGCTTGTCATTTCCTTTTGCTTCTCGTTGGGTTCGACACTCTTACTTATCGAAAGTACTACGATAGAGCCCCTATACTTGTGGGTCATCAAGGAGCGAGACCTCCCGGAGTACGCGACCGACAACCACGCGCACTGGGCGCGTACTTCCAACACGGGCACGAGGAGCGGCTCGCCTCCACCAACAATGTGCCGGTGGTAAGGGGGCGCAACAACAGCGACGGCCGCTGCCTGTGGTGGGGCACTCCCGGCCGCACGCTCCACGCCGTCCTCGAGTACCTCGAGGGTGGCAACGTTCTGCCGCTCGAGTACCCGGTGGCCCCGACGCCCCGTCGGAGTGGTGACCCATGGCTACCGAGGCGCATGCTGGGTGGGTCCTCCTCCTCCTCCCCCTCTTCCCGTTCCTCCTCCCACTCCTCTAGGTCGCCGGCGCTCATCAGCATCAAGGCCGAGCCCGTGGAAACGCCGCTCGGCCGGTGCGCCCACGGCGCCGCCCTCGTCATCAACAAGGGCGCACGTGCCTCCTCAGCTCCTACATCCTGCCTCGTCAAGCTGAAGACGGAGCCAGGGCTCGCCGCCGTGAAGAGCGAGCACGATGACATGGCCGCACTCGATGACGAGGCCGCCATGAAGTGGGCGCGGGAAGATTGGGGCCGGCTGGAGATGGAGCACTAGCACCGCGCCCTAGAGGAGGTCGCCGCTCGCCGCCGTGGCCGCGACAAGGGAGGAGTCATCGTCCTCGAGGACAGCAACGACGACGCCGCGCCGCCGCCAGGGCGACCCCATGCAGGGGTCTAGCAGGGACGGCCGTGGTGTGAAGAAGGAGAAGGGGGCGACGACGGCGGCGACTACGACACCTTCAGCAAGCTCTTTGGCCTGTAGGCGCGACAACAATAGTTTTTTTTCTTCCTTTTAGTACATTATGTTTTCAATATGTAAAAAGACTGTGGAACGCCTAAATATCGCCGAATCTATGTCATGTCTGGCGAATTTTAGCCGAGTGTGTTTCTTTTTAATATTTACAAAACATCGACTGGGGATGACCTGGGGGCGGCGGCTGGGAACCCGATCGCCCCCACGCCGAAATTATCACCAGTTCGCCCCCAGGGCGGCGCTATTTTCAGCCCCTGGGGGACCAAACTACTGGAGATGCTCTAAGCCACATGAGACGAGGCATATCTGCAGCGGCGCCAATAGGAGGCGACAGACCCTAATCGCATGGTTGTGAGATAGCACAGGCCGAAGGACTGTGGGGCGCGGTCGCAACACGAGACATGGCTTGTATATGTGCTAACTATGAAATTACGATGTATGAGTAATTATCTATATTGTTTTTATTTGTTATGATGTGTGAGTAATCTGCTTCGTTTTTTTATCAAATGTATCCAGTCGGATAAGAGTCAAGATATAGCCTCCTAAAATTCATGGTAGAATTTCCTCTATATATTTCTATTATTAAAGGGGATTTGGTGTTTGTAATTCGTTGTTTTTGGTTTCGTCCCTTCCCTATATGAGTTCACCCTCTTACCGACTTTTCCTACCACCACGAACCTTCTTCCCTCTCACCTCCCGCCCCCAACCGTTTTTTCTTATCCCCATGCATCACCGTATGGGTCAATCCCCTCCTTCCCACCACATCGACTTCCAAAGCCCGCCCTCCCGATGTGGAGCACCATCACATAGGGCACCCCCTTCTACCTCCCATTCCTCTCCTAGATCCTCCCATTCTCGACCTAAACAGCTACTCCTCGTCGCCCTCCCTGGTCTGGTGTAGTAGGACCAGGCCCCGACGATGATGGCAACCTCCGACCACCCTTCGCACCCATGTGGAGGACACCCGCGCTCAACTGCGACAATGGGCTCACTATTTTTGTTGCGACCCCCATGGCATCCGCCTCTCCCATGGATCAGTGCGGTCTCACCTAATCTATGCGGGCTCACCTAATCTAGGGAAGATAATGTGGGTTCTGATCGTGAAGAAAGAAGGCGGAAGCTAGGGTGGAAGGAAGAAAGCTGCTGACCGGTCAGGAGAGAGGAAGACAACAACGACCAACAAATAAAGCACAGCGGCGCGCAAGATTGGATCGAGAAGAGCACAAGTTGCACGTGAAGAAAATACAAGTTGCAACTTGTATTTCCAGATGATCATGGGCCAATACACACACATACATGTGTGGTAAATATGTAGGACACCCCTTATACAATGGGGATATATACTGCAAATATTTATAACTCTAACAACATGATCATGAGACAACTATGAGCAGATCTTCGTCGATACATAAAACAGTCCCCATGACTTGAGTTTGCTCAACGGACAAATGGCTTCTTGATTACTACTAATACTTCTGCAATAAGAATCACCATGTTTTCTACATATTTTCAATATTTAAGATGAAGTGAGACATTACAAATGAACAGAAAAGAGACAGTTTAGCATAACGTAAACAATAAGCTTCCTTCATATGGAATTTGGGATGCCTGAGGGAACCTACATTATCCACAAGGGAGACTCGTAAAGCTGATGCTCTTCGGACGCGAAGTATTTGCTCCCGAGCTCAAATGCTCTCTCATGAACAGTAAAATCAGAAAATATTATAAAAAACTAAAACCTTTTTGTGATAAAATTTGACAAATATTTTGTGTGCTTGCAAAAATTCATCATGAAATAACATTCATGAAAGTCGTGGAAAAAAAATCGGTGCTTCAAAAATGCTATTTTTTACGGAAATACTAAGGCCCACACGTGTGGCAGTTTTGCAACTCGCCCACACGCATGGATCATCGTCCAGTGCAGTTTGCACGAATCTTGACACATTGAGGCAGAATTTGCATGCCACATAGGACGGGGCTGGTGTGTGGGCGTTGGAGAGTTTGCCCACACGCCTCGCACCATGCTGTTCGCCAGCTGCGTTGTGTGGCGAACTAGTTTCTGCCCACATAGCCACCACCTAGTCCATGCGCGTGTGGGTGAATCGCTTTTCACCCACACAACACTCCTACACTGTGGATGGCAACTGCAGTTACGCGAATGTGGCAACTAGGTAAACACACATGGCAACTGTGATTCTTTGCTAGACGGCAACTGTATTTGCGCGTATGTGGCAACTAGATAAACACACATGGGAACTATGATTAACCATACATGGCAACTATGGTTGGACCACACGTGGCAACTAGGTAAACACACATGGCAAATAATGTTTGACCATATGTGACAAGTAGTTAATCACACACGGTAACTACGGTTTGATTACACGCGGCAACTACCATAAATTAGACATGGCAATTATAGTTAACCAAAATAGATAGAGTTTCCATGCTTTTACAACTACACTTGCCATCCCAAATAACTACATCTGCCATCCAAGATGGCAACTAAATCGTCATCCCGCGGGTACCTAACTTAGTTGCTCCAGGACGTGTGGGCGTTTTTGCTTCGTGCCACGCGCACGGGGTGGAGATAAGTAGTACTTGTTGGGCGTGTGGCACGAAGTAGCTGCGCCCACACGTGTGGGCAATTCTAATGTCCGCCCACACACAGCTCGTGTGGGCTGCCTCCTGCGCATGCCACACATGGTGTGTGGGCGCATGTCTAATATACCACACGTGTGGTGGATATCGGCGTCCATTTTTTAAGGACGACGATAACTGCCACACGTGTGGTGTATTGGCTGCTTGTGCCGCACGCCTCGTGTGGCATGGAGAAGAACCCGCCCGCATGACCGTGTCCACGCACGCACAGCCAGAGCCCGCACGTCCGGTGTGTGGCAAAACCGCCCACACGTCCGGGCAGACGACCGCGCTGCCCGCACGACCCACACGCCAGTCGTCCCCGCCCTTCTTTCGATCCCCAGTCCGACCTGCCGCCATCGTCTCCTACCTCTCAATCACCTACCTCCATCGCCTTCCTCCTCTGGTTGCCATGGCAACCAGACCAGATCCCTAGCGCCTTCCTGTCGATAATCACCCACCCCCCAACCCCTCCCCCCATCACAACCCCACCTCCCAGACGACGAGCTACAAAAGTTGAACCTTCGATTTCCTTCTGTTTCTCGTCCTTCTTCTGCCCATGAGTTTGAACTTGCAAATTTGCCCACAAAAGATGTCGACTAGATCCACCGCACTCATTCTCAGTGCAAACACCTTATGGATTTGTGTGTATGCGTGTTTGCCCACCAACATACACCAGATCTGCCATGTTCTGTGCTAGAGTTGAGCTAGGCTTCTGGGTTGGGTAGGTGCGAGTACTTGGTAAGGAAGGATGTGTAGGAGTCACTAGAAATAGGGAGGGAAAGGAGAAATTTGGCAAAGGAAGAGAGGAAAAATAATTGCCACTTGTATGTAACAGCAGTTGCCATCTATCATTGTCATTAGTTGCCACCATGTTATCTTGTTGCTTGCCATCCTACTGTATTGTCTGTTTCCATCACTTCAAAGTGATAGCTGGCATCCAGAATTCAGGAAAGAGAATGAATGTGCATGTACTACTTGCCATGATGTGTTGGCTGCCTACGCATGATATGTGATAAGATTGTTGTATTATCTTCTACGTGCAAACAGCAAGAATGCTTTTTGCGGATTGTTGATGCGTTCTTGTTCATGCAGTGACTGACAACACAGTGGTAGAAAAAAAGCAGAAGAATGAATCAAGAAAATGGCACTGCTCATTGGTTTTCTCAAAGGCCGAAAACGCCCCCTTGGGATGCATCAGAGTACAATCAACTCATTTCTGCGGGGCCGTTGCTGCCACTACTACAGCAGTATGCGAGCATTGGTATAATGCATGATAAACAAAAAAATAAACTATTGCCATGTTCGTGACAATGAAGATGTCATTCTACTTGTGTCCTACAATCTCATTTTTAGCAGGTTCTTATGACCAAACCACAATCAGTGGGGCACCATGGCAAGTTCAGTCGCAGGACGCTGCCGCTGACAAATGTACGGGCAACCAACTTCAAGTAGCTAATGTGGCTGTCGGTGTCAAAACCGGCGGATCTCGGGTAGGGGGTCCCGAACTATGCGTCTAAGGAGGATGGTAAAAGGAGGCAGGGGACACGGTGTTTAACCAGGTTCGGGCCCTCTTGATGGAGGTAATACCCTACGTCCTGCTTGATTGTTCTTGATGATATGAGTATTAAAAGAGTTGATCTACCACGAGATCGTAGAGCTAAACCCTAGAAGCTAGCCTATGGTATGATTGTATGTTGTCCTACGGTCTAAACCCTACGGTTTATATAGACATCGGAGGGGGCTAGGGTTACCCAGAGTCGGTTACAAGGGAGGAGATCTACATATCCGTATTGCCTAGCTTGCCTTCCACGCCAAGGAGAGTCCCATCCGGACATGGGGAGAAGTCTTCAATCTTATATCTTCATAGTCCAACAGTCCGGCCAAAGGATATAGTCCGGCTGTCCGGATACCCCCTAATCCAGGACTCCCTCAGTAGCCCCTGAACCAGGCTTCAATGACGATGAGTCCGACGCGCAGTATTGTCTTCGGCATTGCAAGGCGGGTTCTTCTCCAAATCCTGAATATCTGCTAAGTAGTGTTCGGCTCCCAGAAATGTTGGACTTCTTGGCTTCTGCGCCCAATAAGGGCCATCTTCCACGCGTCGAGCGAATGCGAGGAGCCAGGGTGTTTTTACATTCGCCCCCTAGCCAGGTAAATAAATCGTCTATTAAAGGGATGGGGATTCTTAGATCCAATCCACACCATCCTCCCACGGCAAGAATCCATCGGAGCGCGCTCAGAAAAATCCATTCCATCATGGCCGGCCATCGCAGCTCCTCCTCTCGCTCCCGTAGCCCTAAGCCCGGTGATTAGGAGAAGTGTTCCGTCCCGCACAGCCGATTAGTAGAGTTGCAGACCTAGGGATTTCTCCCTCCAGCGTATATGGTCCCCGTCCAAGCCGGGCTCGCCACTTATAATGGCGGGGAGCAAGCGGAGAGCTTCCCCAATCCCTCCAAGGGGGAGCGGGTATGCCTCGTCCCTTACTTACTAAGGGGACTCGGATTTCCAATTCATTCATTCCTCCGCGGGCTCCTGGAGTTTTACGGCCTCCAGTTGCATAATTTCACCCCCGCTTCCATATTACACATCGCCGGTTATGTTGCCCTTTGTGAGCTGTTTCTGGGCTGCGAGGCTCATCTCGAGCTGTGGAAAAGGCTATTTTTCCTTGTGCCCCGCACACAGAAGGGGTCACTTTATCAAGTGGGTGGAGCCGAAATATGGCGCATCGCCGAGACCGGATACCTGTCCGGTACTCCAAAGAAGACATCCGAAGACTGGCCTTCGGAGTGGTTTTACATGGAGGACGTCCCCCTTCTAGACCCTATTCGGCGGGGTCTTCCTGAGTTCAACAATGCTCCTCTGAAGGAACGCCGAAGTTGGTGCCCATGGAGCCCCCAGGAGGAAGACAACGGAGAAGTCCTTTACCTGATGAACCAGATTAAAGCGCTGGCTCAATCAGGATTGACAATAATCAAGGTTATGTCAATAGGCATAACGCGGGGGGTGCAGCCACTTCAATATCGAGGGCACCCCCTGTGGTGTTTTAATAGGGAACATGATGCCACCCGTTGCAGGCGCAAGGGACCGGACTCCGCTACTGCTTTAGCAAAAATTATGTCAGAGTTGTTCAAGGGAGAGGAAGAGGATTTCATCCGTCTTAAGCCACGGGGTGGATTCTCCATGTAAAACCCTCCAAGCTGGGTGAGTTGTACCTCTTTACTCCCAACCTTCCCGCATTCTTCGTCGTAGGTACTCACCTTGCCATTTCACGACAGGAACTGCGAAAAGCTATAAGGGAGGTCAGCAGCCCACCTCCACAACCGGAGGACCCTGGCCGGGCCCTCGATCCCGGACTCGAAGAGGATCCGGACATATTCGTGGAGCTGATAGACAGGCAATTCTATCAATTGAGATGCGACGACGCCATGGTGGCCATAACGGCCGACTATCCTGGACTACTCCCTGCGTCGCATGTAAGAAAAACCAAAGTCCCAACTCCCAAAAAGGATCCCTTTTATGCACTTCACCTATCGTTCACATATGGTGTTTTACAGGGAAGGCCTTCGAGACGCCGTGCCGAACCCGCAGCAACTCGCCAATAAGAGGCACCGAAGCCGGGTAGGCCAAAAAGGAAGGCGGTCAGGACAGAGACGCCGGCACAGAGGTATGACACAAAACCTCACTCCGTGGTTGTCGTCTTTCTTAAAATATAATGACGTTCGTGTTTCCTAGTACAAAAATCGCTCGCCGGACTATATCTGGAGAGGCTGCCGATCACGCCTCCACCAGTCGGGCTCTAGGGCCGGACAAAGAGGCGAAAGCTAACACGGGGCAGACGCCGGATGTTCCTCCTACAAAGGATGCGGATAGACTATCCGCTACAAATTCCAAAGTAGAGAGCACCATGAATCATAGGCGTCGCCGGGCCGTACTCCGTGACGCTTGTTTCTCACCAGAGGCAATTGATGCCTTCAATTCTGGAGACGCGTACATCCGTGCTGCTCAAAATGGTCTAGCCAGAGCCACGGACCAGTATGTAAGGGATATACGGGTAAGCAAATTTGACGATTATATGTATCAGTAGCCCCTAAGACTTGAAACAGTTGACGCAACTGATTTAAGGATCATTATTTGTGCAGGTTCTTACAGGGAAGAATTCCCAATTGTCTCAAGAGCTGGAAGAGTGCAAGGCCCAGCTAGGGGCCGCTGTTGCCGCGTTGAAGGAGTCCGAGAAGGATCCCTCTGGTAACACTTGTTTCCATTGCAAAGAATACGGGTACCAGATAGTATGCAGCATGTATGCAAATCTAACAATAGATGTTGCAGGTGGCCCCGGAGTGAATCCAGAGGCCGTGGCGGTGAAGGAGACACGTGATGATCGACAACGAAATGCTGGCGAGCGCGTGCTTACGCGAGTCGGGCAGGAGAAAAATAATCTCCAAGACGCCAATATCCGGCTGGGCATGGAACTGAAAGATGTCTGAGCCCAGCTTGCGGACTCCGTGAAGGAGAATAAGCGGCTTCGGCGCGGCATTTTTAGTAAGTGCTTGAACGAACTTTTAAAGGAGTTCGGCGAAGAAGCCGGCTAACAGAGTTATGTCTGCAGGTATGCTAATGGGTCGTCCCGCGGAAGAGATGCCCGGGTCTTCAGGTGATCTTCTACCATAGCTCTCACAACTGCACGAGCAAGTTCGGCAGGTGATGCGGGGTATTGCCCAAGCCTTGTGGCCATCCGCGTCCCTGCCAAGAGGCATGGGGGAGCTTATAGAGAAGCTCAAGGGAGCGGGGCTGCGCTTCTGATTATGGAAGATATCAGCCTGCCGACAAGGTGCAAGGGAAGCCTGGGCGATGGTGAAGAAGCGATATACCAAAGTGGACCCAAACCACATGGCCGAGGTTGGACTTGTGGGGCCTGATGGGAGAGAGATCCCCATCAGTTTAGTGTATGATCAAGTAGAATTATCCGCAAAGTATTCTCAACGGGATTGTAGGCTAGACAGCCTGTTGGATGGTATAGAAGAAGAATTTAATCAGTCTTAGTGATTATGTACTTCGAGTGACATATGTAATGTCCCTAGCCGGATTGTAAATCATCTGTCATGGCGGACCTTTTCGCTTCGACCTCTAGACCCGATAGTCCGGAGTGTATCCGAATACCCGCTCGGTTATGTAAAAACCGGGGTATGCATGGAAACCAGGCGTAGGGGTCATAAGTGCTTGAACAGACAAGTACCCAACTAGCTATGTTATATTACATGGGTAGTAAGAAACATCTTCCACGGAGAATAGTTCCGTTAAGGGTTCCTTTCCCTAGGTACGCATGCCCTTATGTGCATGTCCGGACTACGAGAAGAGACGCAGGCTATAAACCTCTGGGGGCATGCGTTAAATTTAGATAAAAGTCATCTTTTATTCACCGACCGAATATTATCTTAAGAACGATAGCTTTCGGCTTCACCCGGTCTGAGGTACACATCCGGCTGACCCGACAGTAACAATCGCAGAGGTGCTCCCCTTATGCCCTAGCCGAATTAACGGGAACATAGGGCATAAATACAAGAGCCAGGCAACCCAGCTTAGCCAAAACTTAAGTCATGTTGATGCATATAATGGCAAAAAAAGGTACATGTGGAATAATAACACATGTGCGGGGCATAAAGCCCGGAAAATAATTAGATTAAGCTTCTATATAAGAAGCCCCCAGGTATAATGAGCGCGGCTAGCGCGTCAACATTGTGTAACCAAGACACAAGTTTAGCCCTTTAGGGCCTTTAAGAGAATAAAAAAGGAGAGAAAGAGAGAAAAGACAGATATGCAAAAAAATGGATGGAGGTGACGATACGAACATAGAATCCGGCGCTAGGCATAGAATCTTTGGAGTCTGGCTGCGTTCCATGGGTTTGGCTTGAGTCGATTATCCGATGCATCCCACAGAAGGTACGCTCCGCTGGTCAGAACCTGGTCAATAATGAAGCGACCTTCCCATTTGGGCTTGAGCTTGTTCTTTTTCCTCTCCGGCAGGCGTAGAACTAGTTCGCCAACGTTATAGGTTTTGGCCCATACTTCTCTGCTTTGATACCTTCGGGCCTGTTGTTGATAGAATGTGGAACGGGCTTTTGCCACGTCGCACTCCTCCTCCAGGGCGTCTAAACTGTCCTGCTGATCGAGCTCGACCTCTTTTTCTTCGTACATGCGCACTCGAGGTGAGTCATGAATTATGTCGCGGGGCAGAACTGCCTCAGTGTCGTAAACCATAAAAACGGTGTGTATCCGGTAGTGCGATTCGGTGTGGTCCGCAGCCCCCATAGTACGGAGTCGAGCTCCTCTACCCAGTGCGTGTTTGATTCCTTTAAGGACCGCACTAATCTGGGTTTAATGCCACTCATGATAAGACCATTCGCTCACTCGACTTGATCGTTAGTTTGCGGGTGATAGACAGAAGCATAATCGAGCTTGATGCCCATGTTGCTGCACCAAAGTTTCACTTCGTCGGCTGTAAAGTTCATGCCGTTGTCAGTGATGATGTTGTGGGGGACGCCATAATAGTGTACGACCCCGGATATGAAGTCTATCACTGGTCCGGATTCAACCGTTTTGACAGGTTTGGCTTCTATCCATTTGGTGAATTTATCCACCATGACCAATAAGTATTTTTTTTCTTATGGGTTCCCCCTTTAAGGGGTCCGACCATATCAAGCCCCCAGACTGCAAAGGGCCAAGTAATGGGGATTGTTTGGAGAGCGGTAGGTGGCATATGGATTTGGTTTGCAAAGAGTTGGCAACCGACGCAATGCTGGACCAGGTGTTGCGCATTTGCCCGGGCCGTCGGCCAATAGAAACCTGTATGGAAGGCCTTGCTTACAAGGGCCCGGACTGCGGCGTGATGGCCGCCGAGTTCGGCATGGATTTCTGCCAAAAGCTTCCGCCCTTCCTCTTCGGAGGTGCACCTTTGAAGGACTCCGGTAGTGCTTTTCTTATAAAGCTCTCCCTCATGGACCTTGTAGGCTTTAGATCGCCGCACTATGCAGCGTGCCTCATTTTGGTCCTCGGGTAGTTCCTGCCTGGTTAGGTAGGCCAGGAATGGTTCTGTCCACGGGGCGATGACGGCCATTATTACGTGGGCTGAAGGTGTTATTTCGATGGAAGAGTCTTTGATTGTGTCAGAGTGTTCGGTATCTGGGGTTGTGGCCGGGTCCGGACTATTGTTGCCGGTGTCCCCTTCCCATACTACGGATGGTTTAAATAGTTTTTCCAGGAAGATGTTAGGTGGGACAGGGTCACGTTTAGCGCCGATACAGGCGAGGATGTCCGTCGCCTGGTTGTTTTCCCGAGCCACATGGTGGAATTCAAGCCCCTCGAACCGAGCTGACATTTTGAGGACGGCGTTGTGATATGCCGCCATTTTCGGATCCTTGGCATCGAAGTCTCCATTTATTTGGGATATTGTGAGGTTCGAGTCCCCACACACCTCCAGGCATTGAATGCCCATGGAAACTGCCATCCGGAGACCGTGTAACCGGGCCTCGTATTCGGCTGCGTTGTTGGAGTCTGTATATAGTATTTGGAGTATGTATTGCACTGTATCTCCGGTGGGGGACGTCGGGATGATGCCAACCCCCAGACCAGCCAACATTTTAGAGCCGTTGAAGTGCATGATCCAATTGGAGTATGCGCCGTACTCTTTAGGGAGTTCGGCTTCTGTCCATTCGGCTACGAAATCGGCCAGTACTTGCGACTTAATGGCTCGCTGTGGTTTATATGTTATGTCGAATGGGAGGAGCTCGATAGCCCATTTGGCAATCTGGCCCGTG